>NC_137460.1:80307621-80463082 GCF_964235325.1 Thermobia domestica
GGGTGCGTCATGGACATGAGGGGGTGGGCACCACTGAGTCGGCCTAATCCCTTTGAAGCTTCTTATTAGGGAATTTAGTTTAAATGAACTGTTCAAATACGAATAAAAAAGAAATGCTTTTATTTATTTTATGAGTTAGCTCAAAGTTTGGTAAATAAAATTATGCATATAAACTAATTCTTTTTATATTTCTGACTCAAATACAACTACGGGTACAATAAATCAAATAGGTCATATATTAAAAGCTTGCTAAGTTGAATGCGTAGATATATAATGATAGAACAATAAATACACTTTCAAAGATAGCAGCAACCACTGATTATTTCCTTCAATATAGGCAGCCCACACTACAGTGTTGTATACTTGGGTTGTATATCAGCCAGGGATTTCAGTCGTCACAAATGTATACCCAACCGCGCGGCTGAGTCAGGAACTAAAATTAAGAATCTTTTTTTTTATTACATCGTCAAGTGGGGAAGACAGTAGCCACGGTAAAAATGCTGTTGGTGTGAATACAATTCACATGTCCATATTATAAGACAAGAAATTCCAACCGTTTTATCATCACAAGACATGAAGTCATCATGGTCAGGTTATATATATACACATCACAGAATTTCTGCAAGAAGACGAAATGGTTTATTATTCAGGACATATCCAGAATGAAACAGAAAATAGTTTGCGTAGCAATGTAATATTGCAATTACGAATGTAAATATTATATAATTAGAGCTATCGAAAAGGTGTCGTGAAACCGATGTCTTGACTGGAAAAGTGTATCTGTTTGTTATTGGACGGTCTCGTCTCGTCTCGCGGGCAACCCTAATTACAATGTATATATATATAAGGTATAGTTGGTCTTACCTATTTTATCTCTAAACCTATATACAGTCTATGTTTCCATAAAATTTATGACATGAAACATTGATCCAATTTTTCAAAAGTGACTATACACCATTAAATAGAAGGACGCAAAGCATTGAACACATTACGGTGGTTCGAATTCTACTTATAAGTTTGTTGGTCCACGTCTCATAATAGCTTCGAAGCTGAAAAGGTACTCAAAACTTCAACAAACAAATAGACGAATAAATTATAACTTTGGGTGTTTGTGTTCATGCAATAGGTTTAATTCACAGTTTATAACCATAAAAGATGTATATATATATATATATATATATATATATATATATATATATATATATATATATATATATATATATATATATATAATATATATATATATATATATATAATATATATATATATTTTTAATGAAGTCTCACGCAAATATACGGAAGTTAATACGAATATAGATGCATCGCTTTGAAATCTTAAGAAAGGAAATGAGCAGAGCAAAACACTTCGTGCCTAAATAAACCTGCACCAACAAATGTTCCTAGAAATGACTACACGAGTACATTCTCTCCAAAACACTCACTGAAATAGCGTGAATTATCATAGGTAATACAATGTTTCAGTTTTCGGTGCACAAATAGGCCTCTATATTTAGTTTGTACTATCACTATTATTATTATTATTATTATTATTATTATTATTATTATTATTATTATTATTATTATTATTATTATTATTATTATTATTATTATTATTGTTATTATTATTACTACTATTTCAATTTAGATACAAGGTGTCTTACCCATTGTATTTGGTCAATCATGCTGGAGTTTGTAAACGATTTTTGCTACTGGCTCTCTTCGTTTATATTTACTAAAATACTGTATAATTCCGATCTTGAGTCATATTTGTATGGATGCTGCCTGCAATTTTCAATTAATATTTCTGTAGCTTCTTTTTCACATATACTTGGATACAGGTGCGCTCCCAGAAATTTTTGTTGGGAGGGATCTAAACTTTGAAGGGGGTCTAATACTACAAGCCAGTACATCTATTTAGTATTGAACGTGTATTATTCTACACCCGAAAAGACGATAAGTAATTGTAAAATACTTCCATCTATGTTTTGAAAAAAGAATGATAGAACTAGATTTTTTTTTTTTTTTAAGAGAAAGCGTACAGATGAAGTGTAAGATCAAATTTTCACGCTACATTAATCATTTCCCTGTTAAACTCATATAGTTTTATTGAGAAAATGTACAAATACATGTTGAGTTAAGAGTCTTCCCTACTACAGCGAAATTAAACTACCGTTAATTTTAGAGGTTTTCTGTATTATCTTGAAAACAAATAAAAAATATTCGAAAAGCAGAAACGTAGTGAACTAGACAATACGATTTTGTATGTGATACCTTTACCACAATTCATCTATCCGCTTTTGGTATCCCGCTATTTACAGAAACCGCAAAAAAATGCTAAATCTTTCTACAGTTGCAAATCGAAAGCAGATACATGAGTTCTGATAACGGTATCACATGCAAAATCGTATTATCTAGTTCACTACGTTTCTGCTTTTCGAGTATTTTTTATTTGTTTTGAAGATATTACAGAAAAACTCTAAAATTAGCGGTAGTTTAATTTTGCTGTAGTGAAGACCCTTAAGAAGTTATTTTGGGGCAGGTCCAGATCTGTTGGATTTCTGTTGATGTGCCCCTGCTTGAATATCAAGTACGTCACAACAGATTTTCATTTTCATCTGTTAAAGAACGTGGGAACTTCCATATCAACGACCATGCAAAGAACTCTTTATTAGCTTTGCTTGAAGAAAAATTGGATGGAAAATAGGACGGACTTTGTTTTTTTTAAAGTTGGATCCAACGTTCCGTTATACGAAAATGACGTCACTCGTTAATATACAGATCAATCTAGAGCTGGATGAAAAATTGAATGTGGAAAAATGGACCGTATATAGTTGCCTTAAGTTTGCTTGTTTATTCCTATAATTAAAGTATGTTAAATAAAACTGGTTTGTTCTTTCGCTTAACTACTAAAAAGGGGGTCCAGATCCTTAATATAATAACTGCTTAGGGAACCTGGGTCTCTACTCTCTAACCGTTATTACAACCGAACGGATTAGTCCTCATATTTGAGTTATGTACTAATAAAGGAATATAACAGCAAAGTAGTAAAGAATGTTTTTGAACTACGATAAATGAGACAAGAAAAGATCAACAGAAGCTAACAAACATCTGAGTTTTAAAAAATTCATTTTTTTTCATTTTTTAAAAGTAATTCTAGCTCCAAAATATACGTAAAAGCAGAAAAGATTAAAATTGTTATTACTGAAGTGGATGGATTAGAAAATAAGTTCTTTTTTTTTTCATGAATGAATTGCGGCTTACTGGTAACTGGTAAAGAAATATTAATCATTTTCAATTAATAAACTTTTTAACTACTCACTGTTTAACTGTGAAGTGAGTTGATTGCCTGATTGTTAATGTACGTAAGCATTGCTCTTTGCGCCGTTGCATGATGTCGCCCAACAGATAAAAAAAAAAAAAAAAAAAAAAAAAAAGAGGTCTCTCGTAGCATGGAAAAGCAAGACAATCTAAGGAGTGTCTTTACATGAAGACATAAATTCTTTCTGTCTTGTCATATACCACCTGTTTCATTGTCACTTACGCTTATTTATAACCTTGCTAAAGTTGTTAAGCATAATGAAGAATATGATCGTGTTATTATTCTTATTACAGCATCTCACTGAGAAGCTCGCTTGTCCTTTTTTTTTTTTTTTTCAGCATTTACACAGGAAGGTTTATTACTCAGACAACTTTCTGTTTTATGAATTCCTTCTAATATTGTCCAGGTAGCCCCGTCTCGATTCTCGAAAAAAGGTTTTCTCGTCTCGTTTTGTAAACTTATATAGAAACTTTATGCGCTGATTTTTCCCTTTAATATTACTTAGAAGTTATCACAATCTTTCCGTCTCACGAAGGGTGTGATCAGGGCCGGATTAGGGGGGGGCTTAGGAGGGCTATAACCCGATTAGGGATGCGCACGAGACAAAATTTGGGGCCTATCTCGTCTCGAAAATGTGCTGTAAAAGTGATGTCTCGACTCGAAAAATGTATATTTTTCTATTGGAAGAGCTTTGTCTCGACTCGAATTTTATCAGAAAAATTCTGTCTCGACTCGTCTCGTGCGCATCCCTAAGCCCGAGCCTCCAGGAGGACAGGGGGCTCCGCTCTGATCAAAATCTCTATTGGCTACCTAAAAAGAATCACGAATATACAATCATCATCGTAATTTAAAATATGACCAAAAATATGAAACGTAACCCCTTAACTTTCCTATTATACTTTCACAGAAATTTATTAGGCAAAGTCAACAGGGGCCCCATATTTTTTTTTCTAGTCGCGGACCTCCAGATGGGTTAATCCAGCCCTGGATGTGATATAAAAATATTTATCATCATAGGTATTCTGCCTTTATTGGCAGGTCACTTGCCGCAGCTGAGAAGCTTCCATGCTCCACGGTCCTCCGCTAACCTTTTCGTCTTCACGTATGATCTTTCTGTTTTAATATCATCCATTAATTGTAGTCTCCTTCGCCCCCTCCCTCTCTTTCCCGCCACCATACCCTCTAGCACGTCCCTCATTTAAACCATACTTCTTATTGAAGTATATTGTGTAATTACTTGCATATCTTTAAACGTTGGTAAAAGGTATTTGCTGTATTCGTACAAGCCACTAATTTTTTATACTATGAATTATGTAACATTAAAACAGTGTTTAAAATCTTGGCTGAACTTGTATCGTCCACGAGACTCATGAAATTTCTCGTCTCATTTTCAATTTGAAAAGGTATCTACTTCTTGTCCCGACTCTTTCTCGTTTTCGATACAAGAATGAAAACGAGAATAAAAATTTGAAAATCACGTAGATAGGGTGATCAGGCGACTTAAAAAAAAAAAAAAAAAAAAAGATTTTACAGTAAACCAAAGATGTTATAAAATAGAGGATCTGCCCACACGTATCTTTAACATATAAACACAATGAAGCCAAAAAAAAAAAAAACAACCGAGCATCGTCTGAGCCGGCACATCTGATTGGCTACTCTCGTTTCCGCCATGATTGTTGGCTCGAAACATTGCGATATTAGTGGCGCGGAATGGGCAGAGTAGGTGTGGCGAAGCTGTGACGCATGACTTCACGATTTTGTTGTATGGGCAGATCCTCTATTTTATAACATCCTTGCAGTAAACTGTAGAACACTGAAAAACTACACAATGGAAGACTTGCTGTAGAAAAAAGTGTAAGTGTCAAAAACAAAAGTTGCTGTAACAGTAGTGACAAAAGATAGGGTATAGTAAATTGTGCCCAAGCGTCACAAAATAGAAAATATTATTGCTTAGAAATATAACCTAGCATATAACGAAGTTGAAAATCTTACTAAGGCATAAACGTATTTTTAAAAAATAAAATAAAATAAGTGAAACAATTGCAAGGTGACACTCACATTGTTCTGTACAGCGAATCTTCAATCCTATTTTTAAAGATTTTGCTCATTTACTATAAACACCAAAACTTGCTCATTTAGTGTAATCGAACGGTTGTTAGTAGTATTGTAACTTAGCAATCGGGTTCGAATCCGGTGGTGGGCCATTGTCACTGAATGCCGAAACGGTACCTTTAAACTTGATCCTGGCCGAGTTTCTTTTTAGCTCATTTTTGTTATCTGTTGATCATTAATGAATATACAGTAAATTGTAGGCTATCAGACCCACTAAATAAATCGACATTTTGAGTCTGTTCTACATTGCTGGTACTTCTGTGCTACGAAAGCGATCCGTTTTTCATATATATTCACACAGGCAAGGAACACTAAATCTTGTGCGGTAACCATATCAGTCTGGATGAAGTTATAGATGACGAGTTGACCTTCATGTAGGGTTACCATATTTTCAAATATGAAAAACGTGAGAATTTTGAACTAATGATTTTTGTGACGTATTTTCCGCAACCTTCAATTTTCTTTTCTGTCTTCAATACGATATTACACAGTAATCTGTATATGTGTGTTTCAAGTTACACAAACATATTTATATCAATTTTACTATATTATTATTTAAGACGTTTCTCCTCTATCCACTGAACACTTAACCCAATTTTATAAGTATTTTTGAACCTGCATTTACAATTGTGGAGCTTAATTTTTCAAAACATCCCTTGTCCACCCAACAAAAATTTTAGCAAATCCAAAAAATAAAACTAATAATTAATTTAAAAAATTAAATGTTTTAAGATTTGTTGTAGGAATTTTTAAAGTCTTATGATCTTATTTTATAAACAAATTTCATGATTCAAGTCTCAAGTAATGAATTGAATAATAAAAATAATTAATTTGGACAAGGGACATTTTGAAACCAAAGAATGGACAAGGAACGTTTTGGAAGCGAATTTTTCGGAGAAGAGACAATTTGATGCAAAGTAATAAATGTTTATTTTCTTCACTTTAGTATTGGATACATTTTTAGGTCGAACACGAATTATATATCGCTGTTTATTTCAAGAGTGACATAACTTTAAAATCGCCCTTATTGACTTATGGGCAGAAAATGAAAGCTAATCTTAATGTCTATCTCTGATTTAAAAAAAAGAAAATGTGTTTCCAAAACTGGGCACTAGAGAGCACTTGTCTCGTTCTTGCGCCAAGTTGTTTTTACTGCGTTTTGAAAGTTTCAAACGCTTCTCCTGAAAAGTTAGGAATTTTGAGTTATGTCACTCTTGAAATAAACAGGCGATATATTTTTAATCATTTTAAACGGTTGCAGAAAGTTCCATTCAAAACTGAAACGCATAGCCACAAGATTAGGGTAAAAAATTTATGATTACTTTCGTAAACAAACAGTAGTGTATGTTCTCTATAAGAGTCCATTGTGTCTTCAAACGTAATAAAAAGATTTTAAAAAGAAAGAATAGAAAAACAAATACAGATAAATTGTCAATGGACTTAAGCATAAATGAACCTTTCCAGTGAGACAGTTAAGTCTCACAGAACAGAACCGGACTGAAAAGCTAGTGAACGAAGGGGAGTCTGTATTTCTGCTGACAGATAAGCAAGGACGGAAGTTGCAAAGAGCGCATCTGGTCTCCTGCTTTACAAACTAGAAAAACAGTTTAAAATTAACGAGAAAGAAAGAAAAAAAACTTATGGGGAAGAGTAGTTATGGAGAAGCAAACATTAGCAAGCAAAGAAACAGAGAGTTGCTTTGTGGGTGGACGGATAGAAGTTCTGAATATGGCAAGGAAAGAGTGAGTGAAAGAGAAAGAAAGAGAAGGAGAGAGAGAGGAAGAAAACCGTAATGTGTACTACAGAAACAAAGACAGAAGACGGGGAAAGGATCAAATTTCAACATGTCCTGCTGTTATGAGAGGATTACTTCTTTTCATGGGTGGGAATCTCTAACTAAACCAAAAGGGCAGAGGCAGAAACACAGAGGAAGAACGGGATCCCCGTAAAAGCAACAACAGCAGCTGTTGTAGATCAAACGAAGAACACCGCATGCAGATAGGAGGGAAAAAGTTTCTAATTTTGCAGTTCGTAACTTCAACGTACAATTTAGCAACAAATTTAAAATGTCACAGAATATCTACTCATTGATCTTTTAACACAAAATTTCATCATAATGGTAAATGAATGACCAACATAAAAATTTGAGAATCGTAGTACTCAGGGTCAGAAGTTAAATTCTAATGTCATCACCATCAGTATAGAGAGGGGGTTCAGGGTTGCCATTCCTTCGTTTTTTTTTTTTTTAATTGCGTGCCATATAATCAGATTTCTGTTTGTTTTGGATTTTGTCTTCTTTTTTTTTTTAATTACACGAAGTGATGTAAGTTCTTAAAACAATTTGCATCAGATAATTGATTGAGCATATAATATACATTTATCCTTCGCACTGCGTATGAAATATGGACTGCCACGATTAACATAAAATTACTGTTTCCAAATTTATGTTTTCAAAAATAAAATTACTGACTTCCGTCATGGCTACGTATATGAATACCCGAGTTTCGTTTCCGGTGGGAGTTTGGATCCCACGTTACGCTATATAGGTTCACGTCTCACATAGACATGGCGTTCAAAGGGACAACAAACTAACATCCAACTGACCAATCAACAAAATTTCTGCTATAGAAAGAGAAAAGGACTCTGTTGTAGAAGTCAACAAACAGTCTATTGATTAGTCTGAAAAACAGGTTAGAGACTAAATTCATGTCCTTAAAATTAAAAAAAAAAAAAAAAAAAAAAAAGTTACTCTCGGAGTATAGTTTGGGAAGACAGTGTAGCATATTTACAGAAAAGATAATAGATCTTTTATGAATGAAGTGTGGTGTTTACAAATACTTGTTGACAGAATATATTGCATTGCTTTTGTGGAAAGTACAACGTGCTACGGATATGTATCAATTCTGTTCCTGTAACCAATACAGTTTTAATAACGTCAACACAATTGAATTAAATTAACCATATTGGATTAAATAGTAAATGAATACTGTATGAGTATTTATATGGAGCGTACTGAGAGAAACAAACAGAAGTAAGCAAACCTACAAAATGACTCACATCTCACAAGTGTAGGATGCTATTAACAATACGGATTTGAGACTAATGCATTTTAATTTTAGCTGAGCAACTTATCGGGGAGAGGATAACGACTCCCCTTATAAAATTGGTGCGGGAGCTGAACACGCTTGGACTCTCTCTTAATTTAATCTTTGGTAGTACTACGAAATAAATCAGTAACTGTCATTGAGATTTTAATACTGCTTAATTTGTCCGCTGCCAATTATTACATTGGATAGTGTGCGGTTAATTGAGTTTGAGTGACCCTATGCAGTACTGAGATCATGAAGGACCAAAGATGAGATCTATTTTTCACGTGAGATCCGAACAATGACTATAATGACCGCATGCAGTCGTGAAGCTTGTCCCAGTGTCGTCTCTCGCGCTATACGGAGAACATCTACTGAGGGTACAGCGTTGTCGGAATACTAATAAGTTTCGTTCTGTTGTTATTGTTGCTATCGTAATTTAATATTTTGCTATTATTATTATTATTATTATTATTATTATTATTATTATTATTATTATTATTATTATTATTATTATTATTATTATTCGCATAATTGTTAGTGTTCGTGTTATACTTCTGTCGCTCGTTCGCAACATTGTGGTTGCACTTATGTTGTTTCACGTTTTCTAAAATGTGCATTCAGACGGCAGCTCCACGAATTGTACCGAATTCTTCCGATGCATCGCACGTGAGACAAAGCAGT
The DNA here is from genome assembly GCF_964235325.1 of Thermobia domestica. NCBI lineage: Eukaryota > Metazoa > Arthropoda > Insecta > Zygentoma > Lepismatidae > Thermobia > Thermobia domestica. The sequence goes on from NC_137460.1 coordinate 80,316,822, forward strand.
TCTATTATTGATGTATAGCCTCACGAATCCCCGCGGGCACAATAGGTTCGTGTATCCGGTGCAGCTGGTAGGTACACAGACCATCACACAAGATCAACTCTTATATTGTAAGCCGTTTCCTACCACATTATTTCGCCTCCAAGAGAATTGATGCGAGGTTAAAATTGTGCAGTTTGAACAATATACTAAAGAACAAACCATTTTCTACTTATTAATGTAGATCACTATGAAATATAAATTATTTTGTACTTTTGTTTTTTCATTGTGATAAACTTAAAAAGATCATCATCATCATTATAGGTATTTCGCCACTATTGGCAGGTCAATTGCCGCAACTGAGAAGCTTCCATTCTCCACGATCTTCCACTAACTTCTTTGTTTTCATCTATCGTCCATTAATGTAGTCTCCTTCGTCCCTCCCTCTCTTTCCTGCCACCATACCCTCTAGCACGTCCTTCATGATACAGTTCCTTCTTTCACAATGTCTTAACCAGTTTCTAGTCCTCTTTTGAATAATATCTAAAATTGTTCTTTTCTTCCTCTCTATTTCTAACACCCTCTCATTCGTTTTCCGCTCGACCCAGATAATTTTCATTTTTCTCCACACCCACATTTCGAAAGCTTCCAGTTATTTTTCATCATTTTTCGTAATGTTCATATTTCTGCCCTATACAGTACAATACTCCACATAAAGCATTCTATTTGTCTTTTAATCAACTCTTTATTCAAGTTCCCACAAAATAGTATTTTCTTCCTCCTAAAGGTTTCTCTCGCCATTACAATTCTTTGAGTAATTTTTGCAATTGATTTGAACTTTCAAAAACATGATTGCCTTAATGTTTAAGAAGATATGAAGGCCTTTTTGATTTTCTTTTTTGAGACATTACGTATAAAAAAAGTACGTTAAGTTCAAACTAGTTATGTTAAAGTCATTGAATAATTATTCAAATGTAGTGGGACCACGATAACTCATAACTCGAAGCTACAGAAAATAGATAAAAATTCGAGATATCGAGTCTCTCGAGTAATCAAGCTGGCCACAACAAAAATTCGAGATACCAAGGTTCCGCGCTCCTCACGAAAAGTGGGTATATAACCTCTATGACTCGAAGTTTTATTCATTTAACCTCTATAACTCGAAGTTTTATTCATTCAACCTCTATAACGCGAAGTTGTTAAAGTTCCTTAAATTAAATAAGGTGACTAGTAACATAAAATACTGGACATGAGTAGAACACAATTACAGTATACATTAGAAACCATGAGAATTACTTAAAACCATAAAGCCATAGTTATTGGAATTACATCGAGAGAATTTCGAATTATAGAGGGAAACTTCGTCTCATACAGGTTTGCAGATATGGCAGTTCGAGTTACCAAGGTTTTCAAACATGATTATGAAACCCTCAACATTCGACTTATCGAGTTTTAATTTTTAAACATTTGACTTACAGATGTTATTTTAACATTGACTATTATGGATAGTTCAAGAGAATGTGAAAAAATCGAGTTACCAAGAAATTTCGAAGAAATTATTCAAATAATTGTCCGTTATTCTAATTACTTCATTAATTGACTGATTGATTGATTCGATTGGAATTTAGAGTCCCTTTCAGCACCGAGGCTACATGAGACGTGGACTTACAGTTTAAGTTGGAATCTGAATCACAGTAATGCGTTTAAAGTTTTCAATATTCTCTTCTCGAAATTGTGGCCAAAGGCAAACGCGCTAGCCACTAGACTAGCGGAAGAGAGTACAAAGTTCCAATAACGGTTTTGATCCAAATAAGGAATATTCAATTAATCTATTATTCGAATTTTAACAGCATTGATCCGAATTTTTATCAATGGAAAGTGCGCCTAACGGTGATAGAAAACTCGACCACACACATTAGCAACTTGTCCCCAGTCTTAGCAATCAGAGGCAGCGGTAGCTTAGTGGTAGAGCGTTCACTTCTGGTGCATGGTATCCCTGGTTCGATCCCAACTCGCGCTAAGTTAACTTTGTGGTGGACAAACATCGAGTGTGTGTGGGCTTTCTCGGGGTTCTCCCGTTTCCTTCCATTTTCATTCATTTTACCATTTTCATTCATTTCTCATCACCACCGTCTCCTTTAGCCTAGTCGGCATAACTCTAGGACGTAAAAGATTTTCCCAGTCTTAGCACATAATCAATGTTCATACAACGAAGAAGTAAACAAAAATAACTCATTAGTGGAGCTTTTATGTTGAAACTAAATATTCAACAGGTGAAGAAAGCATTTCTTTTTCATTTCTTTAAGAAACAAAATAAATGAATGAACGAACTAACATAAACAACACGACAAGCGAAACGCTCTTCAAAGCTCTTATCACACTCTGTTCCAGTTGTTCATCTATTTTAACAGATGGTGTTGTTGTAAGATTAGATTTTGTTACTTTTAAGCTCCATAAACAAAAGATCAGCAGTTGAATAAGAAATTAACATGGCTGGTGTGGCTTCTTTTCACATATAATACAGACAGAAAAATAGTTATGTTTGTGTTCACTTTGTAATCTTTTTAAACATGAAACAAAGCCAGACATTCGAGGATAGTTGGGTTTTTCTTTTAGTCTCAAGCAAACCACTTTAAGTGACCTGCTACCAGATTTCCTAATAAAAACAATTGGGTATGATGTTAGAACGAGAAATGCATCTTAAAATTGAAAAAAAAAAAAAAAAATAGCCAATGGGGAGTTTTAAAGGGAGGAGGTGAGGGGTTAGTGAGTTATGATGTCGTGCAGGAATACTGAGTGGGACTCATCCATTGGTTGCAACCGTGTCTTGAATAAATATCACGCCGTGTTCAGAGATTTATCTCTGAAGAATAGTTGTGATGGTTTTGGTTTGGAAGCTGAGAGTTAGTTCTCCCCGTGTTTGTCAAAATTCAAAGCACGTCCTTCCGATGGTGAGTGTCTATTACTGTGTAGTTTCCAATGCAGTCTGCTCATGCATAACGGGAAGAATGGATGTGAATCTTACACAATAGGATAGGCTAATGTAACAGACAGTCGGTGCGGCCAAAAACAACACATCTTCTAGTGACGGGATATTAATCAAGAAGTCCCCCTTTCTCGGCTTAAAACAGAAAAAAAGGAGAAAGAGAGAGTAATAGTTACTCAGTTAAACGGCTTTGGTCTACAAATACTCTGTTTCCTATAGCTAGTTTCTGAAAAGTTACTCCCAACAAATTATACGAAAAGCCTAGGTTAATTTAAGAGTTCACACTATACAACTTCTCTGACAGTGGAATGCATCACTGCGACTCAACTAACAACTTTAATTATAATACAAATATTTATCCGAGTTTGAATGCAGCCACCACAAGAATGACCATTCTCTCCCTCCCCTTGTCAATGATGACCCAAGAAAGTTTGGTGACTTCCTCTCTCCCGAAAGTAATACTTATACTTGCAGGACCGTCATGTCGATATGCGGGGCCTAGACTGAAAAGAAATTGCGGGACTAATGATGAGATTAGAATGCTATATTCAACACGAACACGGTAACTTTTAGATAACTTTGATCCTTTAATATCAATAGATATCTTGCTATGAGTGCACTTCGTGACATATTGTATTATTTCGAGCCTAATATACACCTAAAGGGAACAGCCTAACGAGCGAACAAGAGAGAGAGTCGATAATATATGACATATGTATCTTCAAGTGAACATGTTCAATCCTGTTTCACTTCTTCCCCGTCTCATCCGGAATAGAATTACGACCTAACAGCTTCCAAGAATATAACTACACAAGAAATTATTAAAAAAAAAAAAAAAAAAAATTCGGGAAACATTTTATATATTTATGAAATTAACCGTACAAATAAATTGCTTTTTATATTATTTTCTAAATGCCTCCTCTTAAGTAATTCACACTTTATATATATATACAAGCTTCATATAGGCCTACTTGATCGTATTAAAATATACTCATTAATCTACTTTTGTCAAACCGCCAGCTCATTTAGCCTAGCGGTCAATACTTATTCCGGAAGAGGACTGATTCTATCTCAGACCAAATAAATCTAATAATCTATCTTCGTCGCCAGCTTACTCAACTAGACGACTTTTAAATTGAATCTAGAAGAGGACTTACTCGATCCTCTACTGGTTAAAGCGACTTTCTCTTCCACCTCTAACCAAACTGGATTCAATCTCTATAAATAACTCTTCTGCATCCACTACTGCACTCAACTTTATAATAATAAAATATTGCATTAACTAATTACATTCTTAAAAATTAAGGTGGTTTCGCATAAAAAATCACCGTAAAGCTTACAGATCTTTCACCAGACGGGATATTTCAGGTGAAATTTCAATATTTTGGAACAGTGTATCCAGCTTTTGGCAAATGCTATTTTGAAATGTTTGGAGTTAATAGATTTCTAGTAATTGAATAGGTATTAAGTTATACCAAAGAAAATAACTTATAAAATGATTGTTCATTACTTCTGGATTGATCGTAAAACAATTTGATTATGTAAATGCTTTTAGTTTGTCATTCAGTAGTTGTAGATACTGTCCTTAGACACAACAAACGAAGCCTCATCCCGGAACTACAGCCTCTGCGTAACTCTTGGTGAATCGTATATAAGAAAATTTTTTTCGCGCCAGAGTATGTCTGCTTTTATACAAAGAAATTACTGTAAATTTCGCGGTGAAAATGATGCATCCCTCATTGCCATATATTCCACAGGAAACTTTTCTGTACGTCTTAAATAGTGTATGTATGTATGTAACATATTTGTCAGCTGATAGTGTAAATAATCTACCGATACATTTTCTTTACTTCAAAAATTCTAGAAATTTGTCAAGTAAATTCTAATGAGAATTTAACAGGGAACGTGGTGGCTCGGTGATAGCCAGTAGAAACAGCCAAGTGGTCTCAGGAGTTCGACTTCGAATCCCGAGCCACAGTTTATTGGGGATTCAAGTCTCTCTGAAGAGCATGGTTAAACTTTTAACTGTCCTCGAAGCTTCTGTGTTCGTGTTCCTGTAGTGTTGGATTAAGTAGAAGAGAGATTAAGTGGAAGACCAACAAGACCCTTGTCCTGGTAGGGGCGAATTTGAAAAGAAAAATTGTAGAGTGCTCGACTCTAGTACGAGGGATCTGTGGTTTGATTCCAGGCGATGTAAGTTTGTGGTGGATAACATCGTAATTAAAAGTTTTCGTAAGGTTCTCTCGTTTCCTTTTCCATTCTCGTTTCACTGGAAATTCTTACGTAATATATCACTTTCATTAAAAATCGTGGGACTTGATTATTTAATTTCTCTTTCTTTCCTAATGGATATTTCACCAAATTCCTTCCAAAATTTAAAGAAACATATGCACCAATAGAAAATATGTCACCCTATTTAAATATATACTTGAATAAATAGGTCTCTAATGTAATTTTTTGTAGAAAATGGAAATCGATTTATTGCTATCAACAAGCAACAATGATGATTTTATGAAGTGGCTCGGGATGAGTAGTGATGGGCAGTGGAAATATTCCCGGTGGGAAGGAATTTTAAAAATGGGAATATTCCCGGGTTTTTCCCTGGCCTATAAATTCCCGGGAAGGAATTTATTTCCATTTCCTTACTTTATCTTCCAAATTATAAGAACCATATGACTAATTACTTTATTTTAATATATTATGGTTTACATCTAGGTTTTAAAGAATTTGGAGGTTAAAAAATGTAAAATGATTTGACGGTACTTTATATAACTAATAATATGACTTTTTAAGTTCCATTTCCATTTACACTAAAAAGTGAGGTAATTGTTTAGAATTGGGGGGCCGAAACTAGCAAAAAGTAGGATGATTTACGGAAGAAATGAGTTGATAGTGATGTTCAAGTAGTCAAAAAAGTATCGAACACATATTTTTGGGGCAGCAGGGGATTTATACAAAACGGAAAGGTAAGTGGAAGTGATTTATGTGAGAAAAGAGAGTGAATTGTTGGTAACGAAGATAGAAAACAACGTGCCATGCGGGCTCTAACCCGTCTTCATTCGCTAACGCTCGCTCTGCAACGCTGTCTGAATTTAATGTTGGTAACGTAATTTAACGTATGAAACCATAAAACAACCGCATCGGAATAGAATATTACAAAAAAGTAGGTGCAAAAGCTGGCCCCCAATGCTAAAGAACAGCCAAAATTAGCAAAGTACTAATTTGCAAATGATGAAAAGAAACATTTTGTAAAGTAATTTAGAATTATGTAGAAATAGAGATGAAGTACTATTAATAAATCCGGAACAACCATTAGTATTAGACGTCAGTCAGTCTTCTCTCTCTGACTCGAATTTCTGAAGAAGTACTCGGACTTCTTTTACATGTGAATTAACGTATGGAATTTCGAGAAATAGGTAGAATAAAAGGTCGTGTATGGCAATGTTACGTGCTAAAATATAAAGATAAATAAGTATCTTGCATTTTGCACCAAATGAAAAATTGGTGAGACACGATCTTCTAGCATTTACCCAATCTAATTGGTTTATAACATTTATAAATTTAATGTGTTTATAATATCAGTAATAGAGTCAAGTTGAGCAAATCCACTTCCATATAAATTTAAACTGTTACTATATAATTTTTTCACACATATTTAATTGATAGAACATATTGTAAACATTTATGCGTACTCTCTAAATATAAGAAAGTGTTAATAAAGTAACATAGTACCGTTCAAAATATACATTTTAAAGAATCCTCTGTGGACAACAGTAATCATATGCTGTGATATAAAAATTAATTCAACTTTGAAATCATAATATACAAATAGAATGCAATTTTCTTTCTGATTGAACATAAATTCCCGGATAAATTCCCATTTTGAGAATCTTCCCGGGAATATTCCCGAAAAATATCTTCCCGGGAATTTACCCATCACTAGGGATGAGGTAGCGAATTCCACCCCGGAACTATGTAATTCCCTTCCCCTGGGGGGGGGGGAGTGATGCATATATCCGGTTGTACTCAATATGGGCTGCCAATATATTTGCAATTGGGTTGACATTCAAAAGCTCCATCTATCGATAATCCGGCCTTCAGATTTCCTGCATGGATTTCGGAACACATTTTCAAATTTACCGCGTTGGTGCGCTACTGTTTTTTGAAGGTACCGTTTATGATTTAGTGGCACTATAGTCAATAATCAGATGTTGGGTTTTGTTTTCACCTGCTAACAGGCAATCCATCTCATTCGTCCTCATTTTATTATTTATTTGCTGAATTTTCTTTCTTTGCAAGGACTGTACAGATAGTGATTTTCTGTTAAAAACATAGTTCAGTGATAGAACGTTCATGTCGGGTACTTGGGGTCCTTGGTTCGATCCCATCTCGCGCCAAGTGGGCTTTGTGGTGGACAAACACCGTGTGCGTGGGTTTTCTCGGGGTTCTCCCCCGTTTCCTCCTTCTTTATTCTGCCATTTCATTCATTTCTTGTCATCATCGTCTCCTTTAGCCTACACTGCATAACCATGGGACGTAAAACTGAAAGATTTCAGTCCATTTATTTCTGTCAAACACATACAGCACATAGGCCTATAACCATCTAAAATCCAACCTTTTTTTAAAAAAAAATCCAGAACTTCTTAGGCTCAGAGGTTGCCGGAATTTTTAATGCCAACCTAAATACTTTTCTTACCTCCCCAATTGGAAGAGAAATCTGAAATCATCACAGGTTACCAATAAAAAAAAAATAAAGATTGACATTTTCTATTTCATTCTCTCTATGTCTTTCTTTTTGATAGTGCCAAGTACAGAAGAGATGTAAAGAGTAAAAGAAAGAAGATTTATACGAAGACGATATTGTTAAACACAGTAGGTACTCTAGATACACACCAACCACACGCTGTTGTTTTGTTGAAGAGAGAGAAAAAACTATAGCAGCTGCCATCAAGTTGTTCCCGTGATGCCATAAAAGAAAGTAACAAGTTCATCTGAAATGAAATCCAATTTTACTTCGCCGGCCACCTTCAACCACTCACACACTCACTTACTGATTCTTCATTAATTCTACCTACCACGCAGGCTGGTACGCATGTTTACATGAACGGGTTGCTTGTTTGTGTGATAAGCTCTCCGGAAAGTGAAAGAACGTTTAGAGAAGTCAACGTGAAGACAGAACATTTCCTCCTCCATCTCTTGGATAAAGGGGGAAATAAAAAAAAAGAACTAAAAAATAAAAGAAAATAAAGAAAAAGATTTTCTGGTGAGCAGAAGTTGTCTGCTTACTGCTTTAACACTTTCCATCATTTTCCCTGCTCTTTTCTCTTCTAGCATTTTCAGGGTAGGAAACTTTTATAATAATCAAAATAAAAATTATTTATTTACATCTACGAGTGTCCGTATGGAAGGAGCAGGGAGTGGACTAGCCCGCTGGGCAACCAAGCAAAAACCTAATGCACCGACTCATTTATGGCACCGTCTAAGAAAAAAAAGTCTGTAAAAACGCAAATACAATGAATAAATTTCCCTGAAATATTTACATTATTTGTTTAGTAATTATATACAAAGTAATTCGCGTACCTTAGCAGGGACGGATCTAGAATGTAAAAACAGGGGCAGGCAGAACCAACAATGATAAGTATATCATGAATTTACAGTTTTTCATGGATCCTGCAGAAGTTTCTAATTTAACTGTCTCTTGATGGATATTATGACTACGTAAGATGTTGACATTGTAGGCCTCAAGTATTGTTTTACGTATTGCATAACAGAAAAATTGCAACTAAAACTTTATGTACTCTGTCAAAAATTTTCCAATAAAGGATAAAAGGCAATATTTACTATAAACTTTAAAATATATAGGCTATAAATAATAGTTTCAATTACTTTTTTCATTCAAAAAAACTTGGGGGCCTAGGCCCCCTGGACTAAATCCGCCACTGCTATCTTGTGAATCTTTTTTGTAGTAAGTATTCAAGGCGTGTGTAAGGTTCGCTAACCTAAAGTTACAGATATATTACCGAGGTATCACAGCTATCTTCTGTAATTAAACATCAAACTAAAACAGTACTTTTGTTATTATTATTTTTTTATTTTAAATTTATGTGTTATAGTTAAAATCATATGAAATTATAGACTTAATACGAGATCCCAATACCAACGAACATCTATAAACGACATAATACCCTTCCTCTCCGATTAATTAATATGTTGCCCTCCCAATATTCTGTACCACCACCCTTTCCATGGAGCCATTCTAACCTGACCAAGAGGGGCCAGTAGCCTCTTTTGGTACTATAAAAATATACTTAGAAAAATTAAAGATAATTAATTACATGAGTAAAGTGACTATCTAGTTTATTATTTCCATTTATATGTAAAATCCGCAATAATTTCGACTCTATTCCAGGGTACGAACACATTCTTTTTATTTGTAGTTTATACCTAGGTATATCCTTGCACATTTGCATTTATGATAAGGAGTTCTAATTGTCTTATTGTTACAATGGTTTATTAGCTTACTTTTCTGTTTCTTAAGAGTCAAATCTCAGAACTTAAATTTCACGCACTTCTATAGTGTAACTAAAGCTCAGAAATTTTATACAGACACATAAACATGATGACGATACACGATACAATATTTAAAAAAAAAATATTTTTCACTCTAGGTTATCGGTTTACCGTAAAATATTAATAAAGTTAATTATTTAGATAGATATCGAGTGCCTGTCACTTATACAACCTACACTCACACAAGAGCGTGGCTGGTTGCAGAGGACTAGGGGTTCTGTTAACTTCATATGGACTTCAAGCTTTATTTCTTTTTATTTCCAAGAAAGGAAGAAAAGATTGTTGCCTTTCAGAATGCAATTAAAAATATTGAATAAAGAGTGAAAAGTAATAATGATAATAATTAATAAACCATAAAAACTTACTTTTATACAATGCACTAAAACAGGAGAACATATTTAAAACATTGAATGCAACCATTTCTCAGAAGTAAATGAAGCTAAACCAACCTCCAGTGTTGGTTCTGACTTTCTAATAATTACATTTTCTTCACTGTGAAAAAAAAGAAAGAAAACACTCCTACAATAGTTTAAAAGTATTATTCAAATAACTTTCACTTCAGTTGTAAAGAGTAGACGTCTTAGATTAGAATAAATGCGTTTTAAATTTTAATTTGTTAAATAAAATTAACAAATTAAATTTTAATTTGTATTAAATTAATAGTCACAACGATTCTAAAGGTATGTAAGGTTCTATATTCAATTGTCCACCATTTTTCCAAATAGTTTTTTTTTTCAATGAATGTGTAGCAACGGGCGCTCGCTTCACAGTAGTGTCTCTGGTTCGAATCTTGTACGCAGTTATTCTGTTAAGTTAATTCTCAGTTCAACCAGACGAATACTGCAATAGTACTTTTAAACATAGGTTCTGGCAGACTTTCTTCCAGATCCTTTCCTACTCTTGTTATTGTTGTTCGTTGATTGTTGGAGATTCCATTCTTCATTGGTCTCGTATACTGGAAGATGGTGAGAAAAAAAAAATACATAATTCATCTTTGTAAAAAAAAAAAAAAAAAAAGGAAAGAAAGACTATATCATTCATCTATTTGCTTTGTAGTATTAGAAATTATTGGGGGAAATCTCAGAATAGGTTGGGTATAAAAATTCCCCATTGTGCAATTAGGAGACATGCTACGATAATTTACATTAACAAATAGCTATGTCGTATTCGAAATTCAATCATCACAGATAGATATGCGCCTTCAACATATTCGTATTGCAAACCATCTATTAATACGTACAGATAGTACATCAACAAGGGAATTCTGCCACGATCAGCGGATAGAGAGAATGAATCTGTGTATTAAGAGCATTAAATAAGAATGATATTCTATTATCAGTGATGAGACTAAATGAAATTTCCTTCCATCAATTTTCCTTTGCCTATAGAATGCTATGTTAACTAACGCAGAAGAGGACGATATCCAAGATTCGACAAGGTTCCGAATATGAATAACAGCATTATCCTAAATCTATTTTCTTTTCCCACATATAATAATAGAATAACAATATGGTTTCGTTATTGATCACATCCAGTTCCTTTCCCTGGATTTCATTAATTTTCTCTAAGTTAGGATGAACTTTCCTTCCTAGACCACATAAATTTCCCTCAAATCAACTGCAAGAAGGTATTTTCCGTTCATACAAATTCCCCTTCGTCCACACACATTTCTCCTTGCGACATTACATTAATATTTACATTCCACGAACACATGGATTATTCTTTCTTAGGCCAAACTAGAAGATTTATCGATGTTTTGCTACAGGAGATCGATGCCCTATGCTAGAACACTGTACTAGTAGTATATTTTAAACTAAAGGGCACGGTAGCTCAGTGATACAATTCTCAACTCTGATGTGAGAAATCTCTGGTTCGATCTTTGACCACGTGAATTTGTGGTGGACAATATATCACGAATATGGGTTTTATCTCTGAGATTTCCCAGTTCCTCTCAGTTTCTCATTTCAAAAACATTCATTTCTATTTACCCATATAAGCTCCCCCGGGGTCGAAAACGACCCACTTACGTATTTTGTTATTGCTAAAGCTTATATATTTGCCTGCCAGGTCATTTTCAATCCAGTATCATAATTAGCCAATGGGAGATCAGTAAAAAGAAATAACACTAAACTCACCAAGAATAGGTCGAAAATTATCTATTTTCCAAAATAAAATACAAAACAAAAAAGATAAGGGCATATATGGCCGTCTCTTTTAGCCTAAAGGGTTTAACTGTAGAAATCAAAACTATAAATTTCAATTCATTTCATTTCTATTATAAACTAGAAGCCCACGTCTCATATAGCCTTGGTGCCAACAGGAAACATTAAAACTCAAAATATAGAAACAAACAAAAGGAAGTCCATATAATTTTCTTGGAAATAAATTATTTTTAAAAAATTAAAAAGTAATAGAACAAGTGTTTCTGTACCGAATTTCTTGTCCTTAAGATAATACATTACATGAATGTTCGATTTGAAGATTTAAGTGAACGAAAAGCGTTTCTGTTTTATATTCCGTTGCAATGAACTATCTTCTTTGTATGGTTCTAACTTTGTTTCAGTGATTGGTTAATCGTCTTGTGTGGTCTGCAGTGACCTAGATTTTTGTATGATCTGAATGCAATAGGGAGTAAGTTGATATCTCGCGCATTCTAATGTCACGTATTAGCAGTGCTAGCAATTGTCAGTAATGTTATCTTGATATTTTACAGGTTCAAAGGATTATATTATTTCCTTTATTCTTATTGCACTCTTTTGACTTCCGCGTATAAGGATAATACAAACGCTTTTTGTTCACTTTTCTTTGCCACTTCAGTAAAGTTTTGATACTTTTCTTCATAGAAGATATAGTATGTCCGCTTTGATGAAGTTACGAAATCATCACCACCATCATCGATATTCTAACATTATTGACAGGCTACTTACCGCAAACTGAGCCTTTTCCATGCACCAGTCTTCATCTAACCTATCCGTCTCAACGTAGGAATTTTCTGTTTTAACAACGCCCGTCACTTGTAGCCTCTTTTGTCCCTCCCTCTTTTTCCTGCTAGCGTGTCTCTAGCACGACATTATGATATCGTTCCTTCTCACCTAATGTCCCTATTGGATTTTCTTCCTCTTTTCACTTACATCTAAAATCTTTTTTTTTTCTCCCTTACTATTTCTGACACTTCCTCTTTTATTTTCCGTTCAACCTCTCTAATTCTCTTCCTTCTTTTCCACATCCACATTTCGATAACTTTTAGTTTCTCTTTCTTCCTCGCATTTGTGTAATGCCTATAGAGTTTCTGCCATATATGGTACAATACTCCACACGAAACATTTTATGGGTCTGTTTCTTTTAACTCTTTATTCAAGAACTCACAGAATATATATTTTTTTCTTACTAAATGCTTCTCTCGCCAGCATGAAATAATGTACAGTTATGTGTTAGAAACAGACAACACATCTTCCTTTAAAGCGTGTTCACTGCGCGTCCTACTACTTTTTTGATTCAAATAAATAAAAATTGGAACAATGCACTACATTTGAACAATACGAGGACAGATCTAGAAATAACGCATTCTATTTTCTCTAATCTGCGCAGGTTACAAGTAGAGGCAGCAAGTAACTTTTGTTTAAAGTTCACACTAGAGGTTAATGTAGTTAGGTCGTATGATGCCTTTTGAAACGTAAGTAAAATGCCATGCGTTTTAGTGTTGTCTACACAGGAGAATCAGTGAGGTATAGTGCAAAAAGAAAGGAAAAATGGGGAAGATTTTATGATGCTAAATTTATGGATCATAGCAGCATGTTCAGAATAATTCTTCGGAAAAGGCAGGGTAAACTCTACCAATTCACCGAGCTAAAATTAACTGTAGCTTGCTGCAATATCACTTACTATCAAAAGCATCCATCGAAAACACAATTCAGATTCATCTGTGAAACTGGACACGAAAGTTCAACATTTTATAAAGTACAACATATAGTATTATGCACGATAAATTGGACTTCCGCAAACTCAGTGAGCGATGGATGCCCAATAACTTAATACACTAACAGAAAGGCCAAAGAATGATGTCACCTTTAGACAAGGTGGTGTATTACACACACGGCGGAAATTACTTTCTGGAAGGTATAGTGGCTGGCAGTAAGTCCTAGTTGTTTTCCTGCTTCCAAACAAAACAGTCCAATGACATGGACAGTCTCTCAATCTTCTAAGACATTTATTTACCCAAAACTCTATAAAGAATGTTCTAGGACATGCAAGGCATTCTTCTAGACATCCCACCAGACCTACCTGAAACTACTGCGACTACAACCATTTATGCTAATATAATAAAGTGGCGTCGTTCTGTCAATAGTTACATATCAAATGTCAGACTGCTTCACGACAATGCTTATCTCCATAGTTGTTAAATTTGTCTGGGAAGTATTGCAGTACATCCGACACAGCTCTGACTTGAATTCTTCAAACCTTCAACCTTTAGAACTCCTGATACGGTTCACGAGTAGTCAACGATTTGATTCGACTGCAGAAGTTTAAGTCGTTAGAAAACAGGCTTTTATGAACAACATGTACTAAAACTAGTGCCGCATTGAACATGTAGCAAGGACTGATGAAGACTGGAAATCCATGATATTGTTTGGTGGGTGATTTTTCGCCTTATTTCAAATCACGGGCCTTGGTTAGGCTATGTGTGGCAGACGCCCAAAGAAAGCTATGAGTTGCAGTCTATCCGCCCAGCTGTGAAACATGGCGGCAACTCAGTGATGCTATGGGCTGCAATATCCTAGTTTCCCATGGGTCCTGTGCTGACGGTTACCGGCTGAGTCACTGCGCGTATTTATGTAACCATTTTAGGGGCCCATGAGCATTTTGTGCTCCAGATGCTATTTTCGAACAATGATGCCATATTTCAGTATTATTATGTCCCCATTCACACAGCTGAAGCTGTTGCAAAGTGGCTTGAAAAACATTAGAATGAAGTTGATCACACTCTCTGGCCTGCCTAATGCCCGGGCATGAACATAATTGATTGAACATTCTATGGTTCAGTTTGGAGACACGAATCCCAAGCAGATTTCCGACTTCATTTTGTCTCACGAAACTGAATCAGGCACTACATGCAAAATTGTGTAATATTTCACTTGGTACCACTCAAACCTCCATGACATCATTCCACGTCACATCAGAGCTGTTTTGAGGGCGAATGGTGGTCCAAGAACATATTAATCTAGTAGGTTGCGCTTTTCTCAGGTGTTGCCATTAAATTGATAGGTATATGTATGCTTCCTAACACATTTAGATAATCTCACATGACAAGTGATAAAATAAATGTAAAAAATAGATCCGACTATAAGAATGAAAAGAATGTACAGCATAGAATGACTTATATCGCATCATTTCATTTATCAGTATAAAGAGTAATAAAGAAGGAAGTACATATAAATCTTATTTCTTCCCAAATGAAAAAAAAAGGATATTTTTTAACAATTCTTGTTTGATTTGTAGGTGAGTACAAACACAAAGAGTCCCCGATTTTCTACATAATAAAATCCTTTAACAAATGCAAAGGAAATCCTGAGGTTTGTACGACTAAGTTCTTAATTAATTATAATACTAAACTTTAGAATGAAGTATGTTTGAATTATTATACTGGAATAAAACAGGAAACTGTAGCTCTAGACTCTAACTATAATTGGAGATCTTCCGATTATGATATCAAAACAACGTTGAAGGTAGATCAGCTCATGTCAGGGGCGGATAGAGGGAGGGGCGATCGCTCGCCCCCAAAAGAGAAAACTTTCTTATTTTATATATAAATAAAACCCATCCCAGAGTTTGGAGCTCTTAAATAGCAGTATTACAACCCACCGCCCCCCCTCAGAAGTCCGTCCTGGATCCACCCCTGGTTCATGTTAATAATTGCATGAGGCTTTAGTGATGTAAGGCTGCAAAAAATTTTCCAAAAGAAGTTTGGTTTATCTACCAAAGTTTCTTTATATATTATTTACACTGTCTGTCCGTGTATTCGTCGTCCGTTCGTTCGGGAGACAAAAACTCTCAAAAATTACTGGATAGATTTCCATCAATTTTCATCAGGATGTAGAGGGTCAAGAGTTAGGAATCGAGATCTTTGACGGAAGTAATCCATCCACCGGAAGTGGTAAAAATCAACCATTTCCGGTTTTAACGTTGATCACTATAGAACAAAGACCGGTAACAGATAGAAGCAATTTCCTGTAATCGATTAAGCGTTCCAAGATTACATTTCCTTTCTATCCTTAGACTGCTATCTTTGTGGTGGACAAATACCGTGGACTTAATTTCATTTCATTTCCTTAGCCACTGAAACCGGAAGTGATAGAAATTCATTACAACTTTCGGTTTCAATATTGTTCTACATAGAGTAAAAATGATAAGGAATAGCAAGAAGTTTTTTTTTTTTTTAATGGATTTAGCGTTTAAGGAATAGTTACCATATTTTCTCCTAAACCTCTATTCAAACAGAAAGTGTGGGGCGTGGTGGCTCAGTGGTAGATCGTTCACCTCCGGTGCTTGGGGTCCCTGGTTCGATCCCAGCTCGCGCAATGTGGACTTTGTGGTGGACAAACACCGTGCTCGTGGGTTTTCTCGTTTCCTCCCACTTTCTTCATTCCACCATGTCATTCATTTCTCATCATCACCGTCTCCTTTAGCCTAACCGGCATAATCGTGGGACGTAAACCTCAAAGATTTCATTTCATTTTTAAACATACAGTGGCAAAAATCAGTCATTTTCGGTTTTAACGCTTATCGGTATAGAGTAAAAACTGTAATTGATAGCGAAAAACGGTTTTCTGCAATCAATTAAGCGTCCCAAAATATACTCCATCTGCATTTAAATCTCTCTGCTAAAGCCGGAAGTGGTAGAAATATACTACCACTTCCGCTTTCAATATTAATTTAGAAAATATCACGTTATGCAAATCAAACTCCTTCACGTGCTGGGAACGTGTTCTCTAATTGTTATATTTAGTTGAAAACTCTATAAGAAAATCAGTTATTCACATAATTAATTATAATTATATTCAAAAAATGAAATGAAATGAAATCTTTCAGTTTAACGTCCCACGTTTACACCTGTTAGACTAAGGGAGACGGATGATTTAGACAAGTGAATGATGATGGTAGGGTTGGTAGAATCAGAATGTAGGAGGACACTGGAATACCCGGAGAAAACCCATGGACACGATTTTTTAAAACCACAAACTCACTTGACCGGGATCAAACCAGGGTCCCCACACACCAGAGGTAAATGCTCTACCACTAAGCTACTGTGTTTCCTGCAACTATATGCAAGTGAAGCTTCTAGGTGGATTATCACCCGAAAGTCAATACATATTTTAGCTCATTTCCTTAATTACTGCGTAATGGAATGTTACATATTATAGATATTGTACTAGAAGATAAGAGTTTTGTTTCAGCTACAACACAAGACACTGATTCATTTTGCTGTGTCTTCTGATATCGTAAAAGGTAACAAATAAAAGAAAATATTTGATTTGTTTTACAATGAACACGCAAGATGGCACTTGCTTGTAGATCTTACTAGAAGTGCTGTTTTATGAAATGTTTATTTGTATGTTTAAATTATTTTAAAGTAACGATCTTATTTTGAAATAGATATACTGTTTGACCACTTTTCGTGTTATTTTTCTCATTTTATTTAAATATTAATTTACATTTAAGGAAATGGATTTTTGAGAAGAAACTTGTGCAGAACGCCATAATGCGTTGTTGTCAAATTTGTACTTTACTGTGGTAGTCACAATAAGAAAATTCCTGGATTTTAGCCTTACAGTTCGAGAAGCGGAACTTAGCTGTGAATTGGTGTAAGGGTCGAAAACTAATTTCTCCAATAAGCATCCAAGCAGAATTCCATAATAATTTCCTTTATTATCTGACATCAGCAATCATTCAACACTAACTGGCAACGCCGCACTATTCAAGCAGCGTTTAGCATAGCACCGAAAACACCTAGTGATCCACCTTAATTTATATATGGTTTATATTGAGCTATTGCGCTATCCCCCCATCCTCCCCTCAATTACAGACCCGAAATACAATGAATAATCCTTTGTTGTCCATCGCAAATCCAAGCTCTTTAATCTATACTAAGATGTTATCCACTTGTGTTCTCTCTTATTTTATTTTTTTAAAAATTCTTTTGCTATTTCCTTCTGTAGAGATTATGGTGTTGATCTTAAACATAACTATACCAAAATGCGTGTTTTAATAAATGTAGTTTATGTTTAAACAAAAGTACTACTAATATTATATAAAAGCAACACTTGATGATCTTGAACTGCTACAAAATAAACATTTATTCACATTATGATGTCACAAAGTAAACATTAGTTCTCCCTCTGACATTATTTAAAGAGTTTTCCCGCCTCCATTATTACATAAAAATAAAACAGATACATCATCTTATGACATCATCAAACACTTGTTCAAAGTTTATTCAGTTCTGGAAAGGAACACAAACAAAAAAAGTTTATAAAATATTATTTACTTTAAAGCAAGTCATGGCGTTCTTTTGTAGTAGTAGAACTTACATAGAGGTGAATGAAACATAATTTATTTAACATAATAATAACACTGAAATAGGCCTGATTTTTTACTATTCAAATCTGCAAGTCAGGATTGTCGATTTTACAGATTAATATACTCTTAAATTAATTGAAATAGTGACCAATCTGTAAAACGATTGGGATATTCGTTAATTCAACAATTATTCAAACAAGTATTTATAATTCAAATAATAATAATAATAATTCAAACAACCAATTTGAAAGACGAATAATGATTCGAGCAATCAATATGTCATTCAAATAATGATTCCGATAATTACTTGTCTTTCGAACTATGATTTTGATAATTTTCTTGTTGTTTGAATGATTATTCTGATAATTATTTGTCATTCGAATAATAGTTCGAACAATTTTGTAATTCGAATAGTCCGAACCAGGATAACGTAGTGCCGAGTGCGACCGAGTGTCTTCACATGTTGCGGATAGTGGAACGACGCTCAGACATGGAGGTTAGCTGCGAAATAAGCAGGGAAGAAAATTCCAGCAGAAAATCCTGGCTCTCCAGTTGTGTTAGACGTCAGATTGGCAGTCGGTTGTAAAATTAGTTGTCAAATCCAATGTGGATCAAAAATGGAGATTAGTAGTTGCTGGACGATATGAAGAGAAGTAGCAGGAGTATTGTGTGACCGTTGGATACCAATACATCTTAAATAAAATGTTTAGAAAAAAGCAATGACACCTGCCATATTATATGGCGTGGATTTTGAAGGACGAAGAAGAGAGAGAAACAGAATTAAGAATGAAATAATCCAAGGAACAGTAAAGGTGAGACTAGAGTAGAAAAAGTGCAAGAATGTAGACTTTGATGGTTTGGGCACGTAAGACCTTCGGAACACGTACTCAACGAGTGTATGCTATAGAGCTGAATGAGAAACGAGCGCGAGGCCGACCAAAGAAGTGGAGAGATTGTGTGAAGAGCCATAAAGTGCAACGTACTGTCACAGTGTTAAGGACACAAGATAAAAAACAGGCGGAGGACAGAGAACCAAAAACCATGAGGCATATCTTGATAGGTTTCTATGGATGAGTTTCGGGTTCGCTGTGGAACCCATGTCTCAAATGTAAGGTATCGAGGATATGAATGTGAATCGAAACTGCGACTGTCACAGCTCCAGGTGAGAATATGAGTTGGTAGTTGTCTTCTGCGATGGGAATCAGCTGCTGTACGCTTCTGTTGTTACAGTGCATTTAGAGATGATAGTAACTCAATTCAACGAAATATGGTTCCTTTGTCCGGAGGCAAAGAGGGTTATATAGCTGTTCAGCTATTTTGCCCAGTGCAGAATAAAACAGTGAGGGAAATAATACTCCAGAAGTCCGAACGGCCCCAAAGGAAGCTGGAAAGCGGTTGATCTTTGTGTTAAATACATGAAATGCATGGAGACTTCGAAACGAGATCCTGATCGGTGATTGCTTATCTGCAGAAATGGTTCTGTATGTATTCCTTGTTATGGAAAATGATCCTGAATGTATAATTCAGAATTTCCTTGAAAAACATTGGAGAGATTTTAACTGAGTGAAATTGTTAGATCACTGATATCATGAGGCCTCCTGAAGATCCAAGGAGGAGACAGATTTGATATTTTTTTAAAATCTTATTTGAGAAGATAATGAGTTCTTGCTAGAGACGCTGGGATTCTCCGTGCGATGTGAGGAGAGTCAGTACTGTGGTCACTCACGTGGCTATAGTTCATATAGTAGTTTCTATCATTTCCTGGATGAGATTTGTAAGCTTGTCAATATCTGTTTTGATAGCTGGATCACCAGGGCATTCTATTTCTTCATCCGAAATCTGCGATGCCGAGCTAGTGACCAACCCCGGGTTTGCTCCTTCGGCAGCTTGGATCCAGGAGGCGCACAGTGCGAAGGTGTTGCTTGATTGGAGTGTATTCTACAGTGGCAGCAGGATGTTCAGGTACCTGACTATAGAAAGGACCCGAACTAATTGATGGAGTAGTGGTAGGAGTAGCATGATGAAGTCGCTGAAGCCAATAATACCGGTCTCCTTGGTGAGGTCTGGTCGGAGGGGGCAGGTGCTCGCCCCGGTTCTGTGTTTTATGTTGCGACAATTTGCGCAATTTTTTTTTTTTTTTTTGGTTCAGCTTGAGTCCACATTGCTGCCGAAATGTACAGGTCTTATCAAACTCGTTAATGTGTTTTTCCGTACATTCAAAAACATGATTAAGTTCATCACCAATACATTGATCTTATCATCCAGCATTAAAGTATGGAAACGAGAGATCTTTGTCTGCCTTCAGTCATTATCAGTTTTCCAAAAAGTGATTCAAAAATTTGATCCCCTTTGGGTTCCTCAAATGCGGATATTCCATTGAACATCCGAGCCATTTCAAACACCTTCAGAATATTGTTTCGAAACAGGACTTACACAGGAAATCTGCAACAACGAGTGTGGCCTCCTTCCTTTCATCCGCAATGCTCACTGAGAGAAATGTTTGTGTGTTCTCACAATGAGCATTTATTCGATTATGCATCCATCGAAAGCTACAGTGGGTGAGTATTCTTCTCTATTCTTTTCCTCTATTTGTTTTCCCTTGCGTGCAATATCCACGCACCAATATCGTTCACCTCCTCACGTATGTGAAATTAGTTCTTCCTGTTTTCTTCTGTGTTGCTTATGAATTTTCCCGGTATCAAAATTGCTATTTTATTGCTATTTCTGACATATCAACTTTCTGCTGAGTTGGCAACACCGCGTTCCAGATGGCAACTCTGTTTATGTTTTTTAAAATAATCTTTGCTCTTCTTCTTATGGTTGGTAGGTTAATTCTAGTGTGCTTTCTTTCACTCTTTGAAAGATATTCTGTTTCACCGTCATTACTGCCTTTCTTTCATTTCGACGACATTCAAAATTTTCTCTTCCCTAGTACCGCTCCCTATAGTTCACAGCACTTTAAATTTTGGTAATCTCTATTTCTTTTCGTGCTGAATCAGACGACGGATTTTTTGCAACAACCATATGGACCTCTATTCGTAAGGAAAACACTAGAATAAACAAGTTTAGCTACAGAAAATGGCCGATAGCGAGATATATCCGGAACTTTTCCATTATACCAATCATTTGTTTATTCAGATTAGATAGATAAGATTATTTCGTAGGAACACGGTGGCCTAGTAGTAGAATGCTTACTTCTGACGCGATGGGGTCTCTGGTTTGAGTCCAGATTATATAAATTTGTGCCATTATATCGGTTGAGTTTTCTCCAAGTTCTGCCGTTTCCTCCCACAATTATCACTCCACCAATTATTCCATAATCATCCGACTCCTTTAGCCTATAGGACATAAGAGTGGGATATTTATGCTAACAATTTAATTATATCTCGTTTCATAAAATTATTTCTGTACATCCAGGTTTTACGTGGAAGTAAGACCCTCCTAGTGTTCATCACACATCTTATTTCCTCAACTATACATACATAATGCTTTTTAACTGTAATTTAGATTCTTTTTATTTCATGTTTAGTATTTAACGCTAAAAAATGTTTTAGTAACATCATGATTTTAGTACTATGTACGTGCCAACGTTGTTGTTCTTTCTTAACGATTTTAAAATTCAATCCACGTTAATATATTTTCCATCCGACTTCCATCATTTTCCTTGGAATTTTCTGGAAAAACAACAGCAACAGAGAGTGGTTTTGGTATAAGGGTTTACTTACTATACCGCACTACCATTACTAATAACATCCCTTTCTATAATTACATTCTGTTAAAGGTACTTTTTTAACCTTCGCATCCCTCGATCCTTCTCTTGATTTCGGTGGAAAACTCCACATCCATTCACGGGTGGTCCTTTCCCGTTTGGAATCCACTTATATATACATATATTGTGATTTTTCGAAGCAGCATTATCGTATGTGTGTCTGTGCGTGTGAAAATGGGTTTTCAGTAATCATGTGTTCAGAATGTGAAGAAGCTACTAAAAGAACTTTTAAAAAAAAGGGGAGGGGGTGGAAAAAATATATACTGGATCTTCTTTTCTGGCTTGTCGTGCCTTGCAGGAACGACGAGTTACAACAGAGTAGGAAATTGTACATAATTGTCGTATCGAGACAATAAATTTGGTACGGTAAGCTTTTTTATATATATTTATAAAAAAATAAATAAATAAAACAACTACGCAGGAAGAAGTGAGTAGGTAATTGAAGGCCTTGGTTAATTAAACTTGTTTAAGGAATGGTTAGGCCCTTAGGGTATAGCAATTATTTTATGCTATTAGCATTCTGATACGTGCAATTACGTGATTAACAATATGCGCCTTTACAGTAATTGACCGAAAAAGAAACTATGGACTATCGTTGGCCAAAAGTGGATCCAAGAAAATCTCGTATAGCCTGTATAAGAAGAGGCTGCTATTACTGTATAAGGTAGGTTTGAAGGTTATTGTAAGTAAGAGGAATGACAGTTTTTTTTTTTAATCAGGTAGATTCAAACTTCTAAAGATTCAGATCAAGTAAACAATGCATGTTGCTTTATTATAATAATATATAATAAGGAATGTATGTATTCATACTTCAATATACAAATGCCAGCTTATATGTAACCACTCCGATGGAAATATTTTGAGAACTTTCCCTTGCAGATCCCTTCTTCTGGATTATCTACATACAATTTTATATAATCTATGAATTATGCGCATTGACAAGCTTCCATTACTCTAAGTTTTAAACCTCTACCTCCTGCAGTTCAAAAGGAAGATTTAAGATTAACGAAAAGATTAGGATTAGGACTTAGATTTCTATGCTTTCGACATGTATGGCCATAATAGCCCGTCACACACATATAAGGGATGACGTCCCTTGGCGATATGGCTGGCCTGAAAAAGCTGTTACACTTTTTTCGACCGAGTGTTCCTACCGGGAATCGAACCAAGGACCGCTCACCAAAGGCGAGACCATTAGCGACTACACTATGCTGAACCACATTAATAAAAAGAAAGAAAAAATCAACCACCATTTTTCTCCTTTGGAGGTATAAATTTCACGAAATCGTATTGTACTTATAATTTCGAGATTAAGGACATCGTTTGTACAACATTTTTAAGATCCTAAGCTACTATTTTGGATATCTACGACAGAAACGTTTAAATCTGCTTCATCCAACCTAGGTTTCAAATTTTGCAACAAAAAGAACAAAAGTACATTATCACAATCTATGCTTAAGAGTAACATGTGCAAACTCAGAAATCTAACATTGTAAGTTCTAAGAATCAACGCTTTCAGAGATGTAATGAAAGACGATAATATTCTAAAGCCTTTCCACTGTTACATGAGTCGAAGTTTGCAAAGTCCTGTCTTATCTATAGTTTAAAGTTTAGAAACAAAGTCTTCTATAACATTTCAAGTTCCTAAGACCAGTGATTTCGGAGATCTGGTGAACTGCTATAAAATTTTAAACGCCTTTCTCTCAGGCTGAATTTTCTATGGATCTTCTATGAATTCTATGGATTTTCTATGAATTTTCTATTTCTCAAAAAAGTATCATCATCATCACAGGTCTGCAACCGAGAAGCTCCCATGCTCCATGGTCCTCCGTTAACCTCTTCGTCTTCACGCACGATTTCTTTGTTTTGATATCGTCCATTAATTATAGTCTCCTTCGTCCTCTCTCTCTTTTTCCTGCCACCATACCCTCTAGCACGTCCCTCATGGTACAGTTCCTTCTTACCCAAATGTCCCAACCGTTTTTCTTCCTCTTCTTAATAATATCTAAAATTGTTCTTTTCTGCCCTACCATTTGTAATACCCTCTCATTCGTTTTCCGCTCGACCCAGCAAATTCATTCCATCCTTCTCCATACCCACATTTTGTATGCCTACAGTCGTTTTTTTTTATCAACTTTGCGTAATGTCCATGAATTTTCGCAGAAAAGTATCATCATCATCATAGGTATTCTGCCATTATTGGCAGGTCACTTGCTGCAACTCTCAGTTCTGCCATTATTGGCAGCTTCTATGCTCCATGGTCTCCCGTGGTCTCCGACCCATACGCATTTTATTTCTTTTTCTCAATTTTTTTATTGAAGGTCCCACATTTTACCAGAAAAGTATAAATAACCACATTTTACCAAACAACCAAACGATGTAATTTATTATATTTTTCATAATGATACTGTTTTTTTTTTTTTTTTTTTTTTAACAAACAAAACTGCATTATTTGATTCACAATATGCGTAGTTTTTCTATCAACAGCTAGAAGGGGAAAAAATCATTAATAGCATCTCATGAAGAATTATACGTTTTATGTTTTTCTTTCTTTCTTTCCTTTTTCAAAATGAAGTTTTATTTCATACAATACGTGCACGGCATCTTCGACTTCACAAGAATTACCGGTATTTTACTTTTATAATCTGCTTTTACGAAATTCAGGACATATTAATTCTGAGTATTAGAATTCTCGCTAAGTAAGAACAGTGTGGTCGTATTACAGATAAAGAAGTGTATAGTGAGCAGATGGGTGATAGATGTTACATAAACTTAGAGCACCGTTCCATGAGAACTGTTTATTTTCACTTGATCCATTCCAGTTGTGATTATTATATTTCTTCGAAGTGAAAGGTTCTAATATTTCCTTTAAGTCACCTTTTCCTGTTTATGTTTTAAACCTAAACTCAAAAAAAGTAAGCTTATTTATGAAAGTTGTAACGATAAAGTACAGAACTTACAATACATGCCCGCAACGAGACACAGAAGTTTGTGGAGGAAGGTCATAAATATATTACGGGGGGCACAAGTCAGTAGAAATTTTAAACTGTTCTACATCAATAATTATACTGAGATTTTGTATGCGTGATAACCTTAAATTTAATTATACAGGGTTTGTCCAGAAAGTAATAGGACTGAGTCGATTTAAAAAAAAAAATATTGAGCCAATCGTTACAACTCTTTAAAAAATTTCAAAATAGGCTCCTTCTGCGTCGATGCAGCGCTGCCAGCGCGATTTCCAAGCATTGAAGGCGTCACGGAAGTCATTCTCCGGAATAGCCTTGAGAGCCACGGTGCAAGCTGCTTGGATCCCCTCTGTCGTCTCAAAATGCTTGCCTTTCATCGGGCGTTTCAGGCGAGGAAACAAAAAGAAGTCCGGGGGCCACATCTGGGCTGTAGGGCGGCTGCGGAAGCGTTGGGATGCCGGCCTTGGTCAGGTAGCTGTTCACAAGAAAGGCGGTGTGAGCCGGGGCGTTGTTGTGGTGCAGCTTCCAGTCGGCTCCGATGTCTGGTCGGACCCGATTGACCCTTCGTTTGAGTCTCTTGGGCACTTCCACGTAAAACTTGGCGTTGACGGTTTGTCCAGGAGGAACAAATTCATGGTGGAAGATGCCTTTGATGTCAAAAAAGACAATGAGCATCGTTTTCACTTTGGATTTGCTCATTCTTCCCTTTTTAGGGCGAGGAGACGCCGGCGTGTGCCACTCGGAAGATTGCCTCTTTGTCTCGGGATCATACTCAAAGATCCATGATTCGTCACCTGTGATTAAGTTATTCAAAAATTGGGGGTCACTTTCACACATGTTCAAATTTTCTTGGCACAATTCCACTCGCCGCAATTTCTGGTCGTCAGTGAGCACTTTTGGGACAATCTTCGCGCACACCTTGCGCATGTTCAAATGCTCCGTCACAATTTCATGAACCACAGTTTTTGGTAAATTTAACATCTGGGCAATTAAACGAATACTTAGTTGACGGTCTGAGTTCAAAACTTCGCGCACACGAGTCACATTGTCGGTGTTTGTCGAAGTCGAAGGTCTTCCAGCACGGTCTTCATCGGCGACCTCTTCCCGGCCCTCCGAAAAGGCCTTGTGCCACCGAAACACACCACTTCTTGCTAAAGCATCATCTGGGTAAGCCTGCTTGATCATATCAAACGTCTGTGTCGCAGATTTACCGAGTTTAACACAGAATTTAATCGCGTACCTCTGCCCTAATGAACGCTGCATTTTCGGCTTGCACCACGTCGCACGAAAAAGCCTGTCCTGACTCTCCGTGTGCTCGGAGACAACTGACCAGCCGCTCGTTCGTTAGCTAGGAACGCCCTCTACCGGATCCAGTCGGTGCGCGCACGCTCCGAACTACAGTCATGGCGGAATAAAATCAGTCCCATTACTTCCCGGACAAACCCTGTATACCTTTATTCAAGATACCTACTATAATAGTAATAATAATAATCAGTGGCGTATTTAAGCTTTGGCCCCCTGTCCCCTCCGAAAATTTATTTACTATATTTAAGTAAATGAAATATCTTGCAGGAATTTTCACATTTCCACTAATAATAATAATAATAATAATAATAATAATAATAATAATAATAATAATAATAATAATAATAATAATAATAATAATAATGGATATTTCAAAAACTTTTAATAACCTATACAAAAACTAACACTCCTGTTACGCATAGATACCTGAGAAGGGACGCACCAACGGGGGTCCACCTGCTGCCGGCTCCGAATCTCCCACCGAAACTTCCTAACTCAACATACATTTGTACACTTTCTTAATAAAATTATACTTGCTTCACAGGGAAATGATGGATGTGGCAAGAACCTTTAATTTTATACTTCATCTGTATTCTTTCTCTTGTAAGAACAGTCTAGTTCTATAATTCTTTTTCTGAAAATACAGGTGGAAGTATTTTACAATTACTTATAGTCATTTCGAGTGCAGAATAATACCCATTCAATATTACAGGGGTATTCAATATTACACTGAGAAAAAAAAAATTGTAGGTGGCGTACTTAAAAAGATAGGTTGCATAGGTAATTCCTGTAGTTTTTGGACTTAACGTACAGCAGACGTATATAACTGAAAACGCATGTTTTGTAATACTTTCTGTATAAATGTTCCATCTATACGTATTTTTTGTATGAAACAATGTAGGCGGTCAGGATCTCACATACAAATGGACATATATAACATATAGCTGACAAAGGTAACATAAGTATATGCATGTGATATACGGAAAATTGTTAGATGTCAGACATCCTGCAACGGCATGATGTAACACCTAAGGGCAGTGCCTATAGCATACGGATAACGTATGCTCAGTACTGATTTCTATAGTAAGCAAGAGGATACCGTATATTTGTACAATATACCGCTGTCCGGAGAACGGATTTTTCTCTGTGTACGAGGCGTAGTGGCTTGTAGTATTGAAACCCTCCAAAGCTTGTACATCTCCCAACAAAAATTTCTGGGTACGCGCCTGCACCTGAGAAACTTCATATAATGAACTTTATTTATTGAAGTATGTTGTCAGGGTAACTTCAACTTTTGCCTAACCCCAGGCAACGAAATGTACAGATGTTAACTCAAGAGAAAGTGTAGGCGAATCTTGAATTCAAGATTCGCCTTTCAAGATTTGCCTAATGCGAAATTATGTTGGTAGTACTGTCAAGAAATGACTTAAAAATTTGTATATAAATTTAAGAAATGTACATTTAAAAGACACATATTTAAAAAGTATAAGCACAATTACAGTATATGACAGTATATGACTGATATTATATGTTTGACATCGAAATATGAAAATGTTAGATGAAGTTACAGAATTACTACAGAAAACTTAAGCACAATTACGGTATATGAATAGATAGTATATGTACGCTTAACATCAGCTGTGATAATGTTACACGAAGTTACAAAATGTCTTAAAGAAAACAAAACATAAAATGAAATCATAGAAATTATACGAAAGTTCGCATAAATCATAAAATAAACAAAGCACCAAGGATCACTAGTCACACATAAATGAAATGTAGTGAGACACTGCACTATCAAAGTGCTGTATTATGACTATTTCTTGTGATCCAACCCTTCTTTTGAATTCCACAATACATCGATAAAGGCGTCACCACTTTGCTTTCTTTGATTTAGCGACGTGTTCCATCTGGAGTTGATACATTGTCATTTCATTTTCTGCTTGCTCTTGTTTCACAAGATCTACAAATCTGTATATATTCAAGCCGCCGCGCCGCCTTTATAGAACAATCATGTTTCCCTTGATTTCTTACCTTAGGTTCAATTATACGGTCCTCGAGCTTATAACAAAATATTTTGTAAACAATATTTCCTTTGTTTCATATATGTCATCTCTGTAGGTTAGGTAGATATAAAATTACAAATGATAGGCTTGTGCCGTTTAATCTTGTTGTTTGTTTCTTTCAAGTATATTTTTCTGATTGCTTTAACTGATTCACAAAGAAGTCAAATTCCATCAACCAGCCAAAATGTTTAAAAACATGAAAATACATGGGGAAATATGGATGATGTGATACTGTTTTACATGATTTTTTTAAGGAAGAGACACGACTTTGTCTGTTTTAGAAAGGGAAGAAAACTTGTTAGAAAGTACAGTACAGTACTCGAGAGATTGGACGGTGTTACGCATCAATTGACCAAGCGCCAAAACACGGTTCTGACAAGGGAAGAGAGGGAGATTATATATTGAAGTGGAAGATGGCTTATACACCAATGAAAAGCACTAATGACGCCTATTACGAAACTGTAATAAAAATTTTCCGAATTCATATACTGTTTGAGTTATATGAGTATACAGGGTGTCCAGAAAATCCCTTTCCACTCCTAGAATTCGCAAACAGTGAACCAGATGCCAAAACAGGAAAACACGTGTTTCATAATTTTAAAAGTACAAGTTATCAAAGCAAAAAGTGTTGTCCCAGGGCCACCTGCAGAATCCCAGGCGGGAATCTGAAGCAGGAGTGGGTCTGATCCAACCGAACCGTATGGTTCATGTCCTAATAGTGCACGGTGTCAAGGATTGGTTAATTTTTGTGTCTTTTATACACTATAAATTATGAATAAGGTGCAGGACTACCAACATATGCGAGCTAAACCAAGGTTTAAGAAAAAATCAACTTTCGCCTAATAAGAAAATTAGCTCTGTGTCATCGTTTTGATTGACGTTTGCATAGCTAGGAGATATTAGGCGAATCTTGGATAGGCGAAACTTGAAGCTACGGTTGTCAGTAATTCAACATTTAGTGGCTTAAAGAAATTATTGATTTTCTTTATCAACCTTTTAAGTTTTTTCTTTCTTTTTTTTTTTTTTTTTTGCCACAATATATTTCACCCCAAATATCAATAAACTGTTTTATTCTTTATCTGGTGAAGGTAAATGCGGGGTCCTCTTAATACTATAATCTACTCTTGATAATTTAGTGATTAGGTAAAGTGGCGATGGATTAGATTAGATTAAGCATAATCTCTTTACTATCTAAAACTATTTAATTAATAATAACTGAGAAATATGTTTAAAATACACATTTAAAGATAAATGAGTTGAAAGATATGGGCCACCATACTAAACTTTCTCCATTCCATTTATTAAATTAAATTATGTTGAGTTGATTTTGAGTTTCACATTCCGTTCAGCAGCGAGGCTATATGAGACGTGGACCTACTGATTAATGTGGAATCCGAACCACATGAGCTCCCGTCGGAAATCGAACTCGACTCTCCTGCGCCAAATGCCCATACGATAACCGCTTAGCCGCGAAGTAGCTCTAAATTAAATTATGTTGCAGTTATGAGTAAAATATTCATTTATGAAATATTAACATTATAGAAAAAATAATAGGCGTTTCCAGAAAACTTGGAAGGAAATTTACCCCCAACATTAAACTATCCTTGTTGAATTTTCACTTGAAATGACATGTGCCATATTGTAGAGTTGTTATTGTGTTTATTTATAAAATATGAGCAAAATTATTTGAGTCTTTATTTTTTTAGTTTCTAGAATATTATGTAAAAAACACACCTAAAGAATAATCTAGTCCTTGTGATTATTGTACTATCCCGTATGGTTGTGTTTACAAACATCCAACATGTGCTTCTATTTACAAACATCAACCATGTGCGTCTTATTATGGATTACTATGGCTACAGACGACAGGAACAGCAACGACGCCACTGGTCATGTGACGACGTAGGAAGAACAGCGCCACCGTCTCACCCGGAGCATCTATATAACCTACAGGATTTCAAAGACAGATACCAGTTTCTACTGGTCAAATCCCCTTTCTTGGCTTGCAATGGAGCCTTGGAAGTATCTCATCTAATTCCAAAGCCTCTAGCTTACAGCCGAGCTCTTTGCTTCCTTTTCCTCCTGGCTTGCAGTGGAGCCTTGTGGGGACCTTTAGCTCTTTCTCCACTTGCAGTGGTGTATTGAGTGTCCTACCCCTCCTCACGTAGCTTGCTTAGTGCAAATTCCTTTCCGAGACCGTCAGGTCAAGGAACACCTACCTTTACCCAAACGTTAAAAAAATTGTATATATATATATATACAGAAGAAACGACTTACAGCACATTATAGGCTTGCTTATGAAATATGAACAATCTGAGGAGTTTTTGAGAAAACCATCTGAAAACAAGATTTAGGTTTAGATTTAGATTTTTGAGTTTAGTGCCCCTTTCAACAGCAAGGCTATATAAGGCATGGGCCTACCGCTTAACGTCGGAACTGAACCACCAAAGGCGCCTAGGAAGACCCTGGTGATTTGAGCATGGGAGACCAGGGTTCGATTCCCGGCGAGAGCTGATGTGACAAAAGTTATCCCCAAAATCTTTGTGGATGATATGTTCAGAAGAAACTGCTTAGCCCACGTTATAGTGTTGTTAAGGAGATATATATTTATGAAAATCTCCTCAGTTGTTTGTGATCGTTAAAAAAACACCCCCAGGAGTAAAATAACAGTTGTGGGTTTTTAAAAGGAAAAATTACTTACACCATATGTCTGTTAATAAAAAATTGTTTATAGAACATGAACAAAATTGCCTCAGCTGTTTTCTAGTCGTAAGAAACTAATCCTTTTGAATATTTTCTAGAAAAATGACTTACAACGCGTTAGTGGTATATTGCTTTATGAAATATAAACAACATTGTCAAAACTATTGTAGAGAAAATGGCAAATTTTGATTTTCATCCTCCAGTAAACTGCCCCTATATTTTTAGGGGTAGGAAGAAAATCCGAAAAATGCTCTTAGAGACTATAAAAAATCTTAGAAAATCTTAAAGTTTAAAATTTCGTCTGGATCTCTGGCTACGTTGAAGAGTATGGTCCCCAGGCGAGTGTATATACATTGGAAAGAACGAACGAACGGATGAACAGACATACACATGAGTAAAAACTTTTTCGGTATAGGGGCCATGAAACATGTAAAATAGTTGACATCTCGATCTCGATTATTTTTCACGAATTCCATACTTTCTTTTCTCCTACTGACGCTCGAAAATAAAAATACAGGTAAAATAAATTAACATATAAAACAAATGTATCGGAACTATAAAATGTATGTGAAAACTCCACTGAAATTGATTTTGATTGATTTTCGAAACAACTTTCTTTACATTAATGTTCTATACATATGTATTACATTAGGCAATTGTCTGTAGGTCCTTGATTCCACTCCAAGTGTCTCCTCATGATGAAGTTCGGATTTTTTAAACTATTAGCGGAATTTCTGCAACTTTAGAACATCACACTAATTAAATATAATGGAAACATCACAAAATCGGAACAAAACAATCACAAATAATTGCTAATGTGTCACACACATCAAAGAAACGTTTTATACTACAAAACATATAATTATTTTATAAAAGGTTAAACTCTTCTTCTGAGAATTTGATGGACTCTAGAGGCTATGTAATAATCTTAGAAGAAAAGACTTCATTATGGTTGAAAATTAATAATTAAGTACAATATTACTATATATATACAGGGACGTAGCCAAGAGGAGTCCATGGGGTCCAGACTACTCACCATCTCCCGAAAATTAAGGAGAAGCAAATGTTAGAGCTTTTTTTGGAAAATAGGAATTTCTAGTTTTATTTTCTTTTTTTGCTTTTTCTTTCTTTTTTCTTTTCTTTCTTTCTGTCTTTTTCTTTCTTTTTCTTTTTTCTTTTCTTTCTTTTTTCTTTTCTTTTCTTTTCTTTTTTTTTTTTTTTTACATATTTTAATAAACTTAAAAGTTAGGGAACTGTTATTCATAAGGAATGGTACCTTGTTTTTAAGTTCACAATCTACTATTATTTCATACGGAAGAGCAGACTGATGGTTCCTTCTACAGAAAAAAAGGTTTGCACGAACTCCGCAACCATTGGTGATTTCAGCTATTTCCTCTGGGGGTGACTTCCAATACATAATGGATAAAAGCAGTAAAAAAAGAAGCAAAAAAAAAAAAACTTGTAACTCATGATAAGCATGATTGGAGATATGCCCCAGGGGGAATTTCTGTGCTCCAGGAGGGAATTTTCTCCCAGGTTCACCCTTGAACTGGTTACGACACCCACATAAAGTATTCATTTTCAAAGGATTACTTCCTTCCATGTAATGATGTTTTAAATCGTTTGATGTATTTTTGAACAGGAAACGTAGTATCTATTGAACATGTACTATTTATAAGTGATGGAAGGTAAAATTATTTTGCTAATAAAATTATTTTATATTAAAAAAAAAAGAGGTCATTGTGCTATAGTGTAACATGTTCAATAGCCGCCATTGCTCTATTAGTGGAGAAAAGAAGAAAAAACTCCAACTGAAATATAATATCAAGCTATCACCTGCATGTCTAAAGGAAGCTGTCAGTTCCTATTATATCACTGTGAAAGAAGAACTGCTAAATCTAAGAGGTGAAGCTGTTTTCCCTTGAGAGCTCTATCAATTCGTTCTGACATGTTTAACAGCCAAATGTCAATGTTGATTTAAACGACAAACTAAAAGAAAAGTCATTCTACAGATAGACACTTTTTAACAAACTAAAACCAGCTCTCGTTTCCAAAGCTCTTTCTTTATTATCACGACACTCGTTATCTGGCAGTTGGACAACCTGTAAACATACAACTCTAAATTTTAATGAGCAATGACCACCCAACATTATGATGCAGCCACTCAAGACAAATTAACTCATCTCTGTTTTCGTCTCGTCAAGTACCTCCCCCCCTCCCTTTAACTCCACTAAACCCCTTTGTGAATGCGTTTTCATTTGAAGAGACTCCTATCATCAACGCTCACGCAACGGGCAAATCATTCATTGCAGTTAGTTCGTGACAGTGCACTTTTGGATTCTTTCTGCACTGCACAAGATGATTCAAAAAAGAAAGGAAAGAAATATGACGACAAACTGTTAAAAACTAGTGCTTAGCCAGCGAAACTAGCTGGCAAATTAAGCAATAAAACATAAAAAAAAAAAAGTTTGTTAAGTAGGCTCAAGAGTACTCCAGTTTTACTCGTATTATTAAATTAATAGTCATAAAACAAACAGAAGATAAGAACGCAAGATTTTTCGTTTTTTTAAAAGAATGGGTATTCTGTAGTGAAGGATTTTTAAAGGACTAGGGTAAACAATAAAATACATAGCTTTTATATTGTTATAATTATTTGCACTTGGGACACAGTGGCTCAGTCATATGGTAGAGCGCTTATATCTAACACGAGGGCTCCCTGGTTCGATCTTCGGTCATATGAGTTTGTGGTGGACAACAGCGGGTTTTCTCGGGTTTCACCTGATTCCTCCCACATTCTCATGCCATCAATTATTTCATAATAATTTATTCATTTTAATTAATCATCCGTCTCCTTTAGCCTAGAGCATAACATGGGAGATAAAATTTAAAATCTTCATTTTATTTCATGTATGCAGTCACATTACAAAAAATATTTTTTTCGTATTATTTTTATTTTCTTTATTTTTCTTTCATATAGTTGCTGTTAAATTATACTACTTGTTTTTTCCAAGCTTTCGGCTCGTCCACATATTAGCTGCATGCCAGCGACATCTTTCGGCGCCAGATAAGAGGCAGCGCAGCTGCCTACAAATATTACCCTGTCTATGAACTATTAGGAATTAGCACGGCTGACAGACTAAGGCGTTTTGCGTTCTTAATAAAGATTAAGAATATCTATTTTCTCCTAGATGTTTATGTAACCTGTAACTCTTAAATGTTTTGAAGGTTGCATATTAGCGTTGTTCACAGACTGATATGTTTTTGTATTGTAAATGGGATATAACTATAACAGAGGAAATGTTGACTTCAAGATTAAAAAAATGATAAGGGGAGCACAGTCAGTGAACCGAACTCAGAGGCTTCCGGTGTGCAAAGCTGTGGAACACAGCCTCTCTTATCGAGTTGAGTCTGTTCTGGTCGAATTCGGCCTCCAAATTTAGGTTTTTAACGATGTCATGTGACTGATCACATACCAATCTTGCTCAACTTTTTGCCAGAATATCATACTGGTCGCCTACTGCGGACTGTGGACATCAAAATTTCCAGAACCAAAGCGACTGAACCATCTTTTGGCTGTTGCTTTTGATCATGTATCTTGCCAATAAATAGAACAAATTTCTTCACCGATTTGCGCGTGATTTACCTCTTGGTCGAAATACATAAAATTACAAAATGTAGTGCAGTTTTGCGGAAAGTTCACTCACTTTCAGGTCTCATTATAAGAATTCTACCACTTTTTCTACATCTACTACCTTCTATTTTCTGCTGTAGGGTAACTTTAGGCCTGAATTGCTGCGAGTCATATACCATACCATGGAGTAAGAATGTAGTATAGTTATCAGTATCATCATATACCTTGACATTTGCGACACTAACGCCATCTCGTACGCAAAACGTTTACTACTTTTTATAACAACCTGATATTACATTGTTCATTGCTGTCTAGAGCGCTCTAGACAATATAATTTTGCGTGAGGTACCGTTATCACAAGTCACCTAGTGGCTTTCCGTTTTCAGCCGTTTAGAAACGCGAAAATAAATGCCGATTTTCAAAATGGCTCGGGATGAAGACTCTTAACGGAGATGAAACTGCCCCCAAATTGCGTCTCGTGGGCAACACTACAAATACTGTTAAAAATAACCATCGAGAGTCTGATACTTATACCACCCCATTCTCATAGGAGTTTGGTTGGTTGCAGAAAATTAGGCGTTCTGTTGTCTTCATATTAACACATGTTTTTTGTTAAGTAAGAGATAAGAGACTATTGCCTTCCAAGTGCAATTAAAATATTGAATAGAAACTTAAAAAAGTAAAAGACAATAAGCGTAAAAATAATTATTAACAACAATCCTTGTGGTTGGTTGGAGTTCCTATCGTCTGTTTCAGCATCAAGGCTATATAAGTCATGTATGTATACAGTTTAAGATGGAATCTGGATTACCGGAATTTGTTTAAATTTAAGGCTCTCCCAACGCAGAACAGAAACAATGCTTTTATAATATGCATTAAAATGGCAAAATACATTTTTGTGGGTAAAATGAAGAAATCACACAAAGACTAGAAAGCATTGGGCGCTCCTAAGGTTGAAAGGTAGTTCTTATGGGTATTATGGAAATGATTTGCTCGCACCCAGTATTATTATATTGTTAGTCAAGTTATTATTATCATTATTATACTCTATTTAATTCAGTTATTATAAAATAACTCTCTATAGTCGGTCTTGGATGGTATGTTATTTCTAATAGGCTTGGAAGAACGGGTTCAAAGACAGTTGATTACCGTAAGTCTTGTCCTATAATACTTCCTAAAGGTTAGCATACGCGTCTTTGGCCCAGGAGAGCCGGGTTCGATTCCCAGAGGGAGCTCATATGGTTCGTGTTTCACGTTCAGCTGTAGGTCCACGTCTCATATAACATTGCTGCTGAAAGAGATACTAAACTCAAATGAAATACTTCGTATGCATAAAAATATAATAGTTTCTGAATGGATGTCCACATTATTTTTTAACACGGGTATACTTCCGTTTCAAACACTATAAAGTAATTTTTATGAAATAATTGGATAACTAATAATTTGGATCACTCTTCCACTTTCTTAGTCTTGTTCACATTTGTACCTTCACTGTACTCATAGTAGTTCTGCAGAGAAATATTATATTATGAGTGTATAGAAATTTTTGCTTTGGAAAAGGAAATTCACGAACTTTGACTTCATGTTGAAGTCAAGTGGTGTTGATTTTCCTTCAGTCATTTCACTTTTTTTTTTTTTTTCCTATACTGTCAGCACAATCCAATCCATAATCTAAAGTAAGCATAAATATACACCGGGGTTTTCCCGTTTTCGAGACTTTCATGTCATAATTCAATGGGTTTCTATTCACGTACTTCATGATTTTGTATTGCCTATATTTCAAGTACACGAATATCTCTATTATCGCAGTTGTTGTTGCCCTAAAACAAATACCGCAATAATCGATTCCGCCATAATACGGGATAAATAATGCGTGTAAAATGGGACAGGATTGTAAATTGTAATGTTAATACGTTATTATTAACATGATTAATGTTATTCCACATGATAAATCTTCAAGGAAAGTGAAGTTTTGTTTTATTTTTGTAATATATAGATGGAGGAATTATCTTGACTGAGTACGTTAATAGGGTCAATCCGTTAATCCGTTAACATCTTACGCTTACGTCGTTCCGTTACTCCACACGATAACACTTAAATGAATGTAATCTTTAAATTTTTTTTTCAGTAGATAACTCCTGCAATTACTTCAGTTTGTGGTGGATAATATCGCATCCGTAGGTTTTCTCGGGGTTATTCCCGTTTCCTCCCACATTCTGATTCCACTAATTCTTTCATCATCAATCACTTGGTTTAATCATTGTCTTCTTTAGCCTAAATGGCATAATCGACGGACGTTAAAGATTTCAAATGTACTTTACACTGGTAAACTTTACTGTTTACCAGAGTTTATTTATATCTAAGGAATACACACACGCACGCAGTGGTCGAAGTGAGACGGTATGCGGTGGTATGCCATACCGCCTCTGGTTTTTCAGTAATGAGAACATACCATCTCTGTTTTTTCAGTGATCAAGACAATATTTAAACAGCCGGTATGTTGAGTCAAAATCACAATAAAACATGCCGCCTCTGCTTTTTTTTTTCCACTTCGAACACTGCACGTACGTACATAGCAAATATTCATTATTTGATAGAAGTTGATACGAACTTCTTTGGTGGACTTTTTCTTCGTATAAAATTCAGTAGCAACGAATGGAAATGGAATTTTCAATTCCCAAACAACGAACACTGTTATTTCACTCGTACAGCTGTTCGTCGTATGGTCGTCAGACGAAAATAAAATGCTACCTGGAGAGTGGTAGAGACTCGATGGCTTCATCTCCCGGCCGCGGCAATTCGAGTTTAAAGCTCAATATGGGAAAGTTATACAGAACGATTGATCCATATATTACTGTATTATTATTATTATTATTATTATTATTATTATTATTATTATTATTATTATTATTATTATTATTATTATTATTATTATTATTATTATACATGTTATTACAATAATATTGCAATTATTAGTTTGCCTAAAGAGATGGGTTAGTGGTAGAGCGTTCACCTCTGGTGTATGGGCTCCCTGGTTCGATCCCAGCTCACGCCAAATTAACTTTGTGGTGGACAACCACCGTGTGCGTGGGTTTCCTCGGGGTTCTTCAGTTTTCTCCCATTTTCTTCATTCCACCATTTCATTCATTTCTCATCATCACCTTCTTCTTTAGCGTAGCCGGCATAACCCTGGGACGTAAAACTGAAAGATTTCATTTGATAAGTATGCCTAAGTTAACGTAGTGTTCCTTTCAAAGATTCGAAGTGAAATTCCTTCTCTGTAACTCGCTTTGGCTACGCGTCATCGTATATTAAAACAATGAAGTGGAAGTAAGGCTCCTCGGATACAAGTAGTACAATAATGAAATGAAATGCAATGAGATCTTACAGTTTAACGTCCCACGTTATGCCCTTTAAGCCAAGGAAGACGGATAATTAAGGCAAGTGGATATGATAGAAGAATAGGTGGAATGAGAACGTGAAAGGAAAAAGAAGTACCCCGAGAAAACCCATGGACACGCTGTTGTCCATCACAAACTTCCTTGGCCGGGATCGAACCATGAATCCCGCGGACCAGAGGTAAGTGCTTTACCTCTGAGCCACTGTGCACACCAAATAGTCCAATATAATGATTTGGATCCTATTTAAGAGTCTTCGCTACGCTCATATCCTACTCTTCTTGAATTTTAGTGTATAGCCTAATACAGTGAAGTATGTATATAAAAAATGTAGAAAGCGAGACAGGTCCTATTCTACAAAATCCTAGATTAAATAAACTAATAAACTCTGGTAAGGACAGTAAACGGGATTGTTTGAAACTCATATTTATGAATGAATCTATACTGAATTGAAGTGGTCAATAATAAACATTGTGAAGAATCCAATAAACAACATCAATACTGTAAGGCTTATATGTCTTCTCGCGAATATTTTTTAAGGATTAACGAAAAATAAAACTTTTAACTTTGGAACACATTTCACTCAAAAATTGCTTCACCCTTTACTCTCAAAATATGCAACCTCAGCAACGTTTCCACGTGTGGAATATGGACAGCCACCGTTAAAGTTACCGTTAACCGTGAAGATGTTAACGGATTTACTCCATTAACGGACTCGACTGAGATAATCGTCTCTGGTGCATGGAATCCTTGGTTTGATCCCAGATCACGCCAAGTAAACTTTGTAGTGGACAAACACCGTATGGGGGGGTCTCGGTGTTCTCCCGTTTCCTCCCACTTTCTTCATTCCACCATTTCCTTTATTCCTCATCATCACCGTCTCCTTTAGCCTTGTCGGCATAATCGTGGGACGTAAAACTTGAATATTTCATTTCACAAGGCATTTATAACCATTCATGATTTTAAGATGAAAATAATGATCGTTGTGAGTTACATTTTATTGAGCTTGCTTAATTTATTTTCTTCAATTTTCTTCTTTCTTTCTACAGGTTCTTCTGTCATATTTCTGAAAATAATTTTTTGAGAATTTGGAAAAACTATGCCTTTAAACACAGGAATCTATAGCGCTGAAATGTGCTCTGGTATAATTAAGCCTATAATACTATAGTCACGTTTATGGCGCCGAAAATATT
Organism: Thermobia domestica; assembly: GCF_964235325.1. Classification (NCBI taxonomy): domain Eukaryota; kingdom Metazoa; phylum Arthropoda; class Insecta; order Zygentoma; family Lepismatidae; genus Thermobia; species Thermobia domestica. The sequence goes on from NC_137460.1 coordinate 80,355,959, forward strand.
TGTATCAGCTCGTACTTGTTAAACGAAGTGTTTTCATCCTAATGTTTGTTCTATTGTGAGCTAATATTATATCCTTATGTCTATTACTTAATTTTAAGCCCTCTGCGCTGGTCTAGTGGCTAGGGGCGTTGCTTTGAGCACGGGGTCCAGAATTCGGCTCCACAATGGGAAAGCTTTGAAATTTGAACATACTACGATAGTTCGGATTCCATTTTAAACTGTAAACCCACTCCTGATAGTAGGCTCGCCGTTCAAAAGGAAGCTAAACTTCAACCTAACCGTTCACGTAATTTTAAGAACTACCCTGTATAATCTGGTACATGTAAATCTTCAACGTAAAGAAAAGTTTAAACTCCAACAAACATTTTTCAAAGTTTCATGGTTATAAATATTCTAATACCCATTTTGTTAAAAAGAATATTTACAACTCTAAATAACTAACTCTATGGCCTATGGAACTAGGAGATTTAATGCCGCGTTCACAAAAGCTCTCCATTGATTTCTGTCGTTGCCAACTGGATCCAGTTTCTACTTTGTATTCCTATTTCTGTGAAATAAATCTTAATATTGTCCTTCCATCTGCGCCTAGGTCTTCCTAATGGTCGTTTTTCAGTTGGATTCCCAGTTAAAACTTTTAAAGTGTTCCTACTTTCTTCCATTCTGCCTACATGACATGGCCGCCTGACTCTCCTAGACTTCATGATCCTAACAATGTTTGGTAAACCGTATAAATTATGTAGTTCTTCATTATGAAGTTTACGTCATTCCCCATTCCCGTTTCTCTTCAGTCCGAATATTCGTCTCACATCAGGATTTTGTTCTCAAATACTTTCAGTCTACGTTCTTCCTTCAGAGTAAGCGCCCATGTTTCACAACCATACAGGACAACAGGCATGATTCAGGGGCGGATCCAGAACCGACTTCTGTAAGGGGGGGGGAGGTGGGTTGTCATATTGTTACTTAGAGCTACTTTTAAGAGCTTCAAACTCTGGGATGGGTATATAAAATAAGAAAGTTTCCTCTTCTCGGGGGTGTCGATCGCCCCCCTGGATCCGCCCCTGGCATGATTATTGTTTTATATATTTTAAGCCTCAAATTGTTCGACAGAATACGCGACTAGAAAGATCTTGAGCTGAATAATAACAAGAATCCCCTGCTTTCGGTTGACAATTTCATCATGGATATGATTTTGGGCTGTTAATAATGATTTATAACTCTAAAAATGTTAAAATTAAACTGTATACAGTTAATTCTCGCATTACTTTATTTTTCTCAAAAGTCAAGCTTGTATGCCATCATAAATCTTTAGACAATTTTCTCTGTGTTCTCATCTGATAAGCAAGACGGAAACATAAATAATGAAAGATATTTACAAATGAGGTTCAAAGTTCTGAAGGCCACTTTTGTTTACATAAATGACATCATCTTTGCTGCAGGCTTTAGACAGAAAGAAAAGTTAATTATTGGTAATAAAATTGTTTCTATAATAAATTAACAAAATAACTTGCCTGAGGTCGTCCCGTATCATCATAACATCTTGTTCCACCCTCATGTTGACTGGCGCTTTGCCCGAATACACTTTTCGCACCACACAGCACCAAAATTACCACCAAATATGAAAAGTTCAAACACCGATAGTGATAACACTTGGTTCGTTCGCGATAAAAGTCACTACATCCCGCCATCTTCCAAAGAACAACTCACCACCACTTCTACCTCCACACAAACCCAACCAACAACTAAAAACCTAAGCAACTTCGGGCTGCCTTTAGTATAAAGAGTCACCACATCCTCTCGCCACTTTCCATCATTTTTGCTTCTTTTCTTGTAAGCGCGCTAACGTCGTCTGCTACACAACACACTAAGCGAGATGCGGGCAGTGTTGCCAGAGAATGAATGAGTGATTGTCTATGTGCAATTGTGCTCTACCCACACGACTTCCTCTTCCAGCTACCAACCAGACCAGTACCAACACACAAACACAAAGGCACTTTGTGAATTGAGGAAGGGGCAGTATACTCTGTGTAGACAGAGACTTGCCGACAGGGATTTTGTAAAGGAAATAAGGGATTATTAAGGGGTTTAACAAGGGGGTGAGAACTCCTGTTTTCGTTTGTGACTCTGCGCTTTCCCTCTGTCTTCCTTTTTTTCTTTTTCTTTACTTTTTCCCGTTCTTTCTTGCTTATTTCTTATTATTTGCTGAATGTGGTAAGAGGTGAAGCTCAAAAGAAAGAAAGAAAGAAAGAAAAGAAGATATTTTACTTCTTTAGAGAAGCAAGATCATTCAACAGGTAAAATTAAAACAGCTTCTGGTACAGTTCAAAACATTTTACAGTTCTTTCGGCACAGAATGATTTTGCACATAGTATTTTAGACGTGAAGTCATAGTTAATTTCCTAACAGCAACAAGTTTACGTGCTTTCATAAATCTTTTCACCATACGTTTCGATTCTCAATGCATCTATTTAAGGTTCGCGGAAAATTTTAGTAATTTTTCCCCCTTGGTTTCTCGAAATATTAATAAATAAATAAATAAATGTTTTTAAGGTAACTTCGTAATATTGAAAAAAATGAAATGGAAATTCTAGTTTTACGCTCTGTGCTTACGCCTTTTACGCCGCAAGAGACGAATGATTAACCCTTTAGAGACGTCTATCAGTCTCTCTTTAGAGATCCAAGAAACAATAGATGCCTTAAAAGCCAATCCAAGAAACAATAGATGCCTTAAAAGCCAATCCAAGCCTATGATTGGGTAACGCAAAAGAGACTTATAAATCACACTCGCTCTCCCCATCCAAATGTTGTGTTTATACACCACAGCCGCCATATCCGTCCAGATATGTTGATGTACTAGAAACCATCCTTTCCGTCCATATGTGTTTATATGCCACACTGTCATATCCGTCCAATGTTGTTATATACCACAATCAGCCTTTCCGTCCATATACGTTTATATGCCACAATCGTCCTGTCTATCCATATGCATTTATATACCAGAATCATCCTTTACGTCCAAATGTGCTTATATACCACACCCATCTTGTATGTTCAGATATGTTTATATGCCTCACCCAGCCTGAACGGAACGATCGGCTGTGTTTATATGCTACGCTCGCACCGAAATGCTTAATGAAAGTAATTATGAAAGGATTGGTATAATGAAAATGCGCGTGTCTATGGGAGAATCCCGAGAAAATCCACTGACACAATGTTGTCCACCACAAACGTACGTGGTCTGGGATCGAACCTCTTACACCAGAGGTGAACGCTCTATCTCTCCTTTCTCCCAATTCCTGAATCTTCTCTTTCTGACACTTTTCAAGACTACTATACTCGACGGGGAGACTAACATAGGAACACCAAGGACAGTTTAAAAGCCCATGCTTTTCAGAGGGATTCGTGCCTCCAATGAGTTTGGCCTCCGATTGTTATTCTACGCCTCACAAGGGACCATTCCGATTTGGTGAATTCAATTGCTGAAAATGATTGCTAGCACTGGATTCAGCACCAAAAGAAACAGAGAAAAAGAGGGTGTTTAGTGGCAGACCGTATACAGGGTAGGAGAGAAATGAGGACAAAATGCGAAGATAGAACGTAGAAAATGTCTAGAAATGCTATGTTAATTTTGAAACGAGTAGAGGGATTGAGGTTAAACGTTGGATATGAGGATGCTTGTAGAGCTGCACTGAATAGGCGTAATGTGAATCATGGGGATATCTGAAAAGTCGCCATGTTGGAATTAGCTCAAGAAGAATATACGGGAAAGAGATCATGTGGCATATGACCCTTGACGCACACCGTCCATTGAAATCAATAGTGGCCAATATAGTTTGAGACCTCTGTAACAGGAGGTGTTACACGCTATGACAATGTAGCAATACTGTAGTAAAGGTGGTGTGAATGAGGAACAATCACAAACGTGAATTAGGCCATTTTTCTGTTAACAAGTGTTCTGGACCACCTAATATTCGTTCATATGCTGGTAAAAGTGCACATATGACCAAGGACAACCTGAAAGAGTTCATGACTGACGTTTTCTGGCCTTCTATAGAACAGATAAAGCTACTGCTCCTCGATGATTCATGGAGAACCAATAAAGATGAAGAATTGGTGCAGAAAAAAGAAATGAAATGAAATTTTTGAGTTTTACGTCCCACGGTTATGCCGGTTAGGCTAAAGGAGACGGTGATGATGAGTAATGAATGAAATGGTGGAATGAAGAAAGTGGGAGGAAACGGGAGAACCCCGAGAAAACCCACGCACACGGTGTTTGTCCACCACAAAGTTCACTTGACGGGAGCAGGGTTTGAACCCAAGACTCCTCGCACCAGAGGTGAACGCTCTACCACTGAGCCACCGCGGTCCTAGAATTGGTGCAGAAACCGGATAATGTTGAACTTACCCGACTCCTTATTCCTAATGGTTGCACATCGCTCATACAACAGTTAGATGTGTTCTTCTTCCGTACATATACGAATTTCGTAAAATATACAACAGACACCGTTTTTCTGTCATATGGCAATTGGGCAACTCCATTAACTTGCAATCACTCTCCCACTTCCAGTTTACAGCACCAAGGTTCCAAGTTATGATTAGATATGCTTTCTACAAAACTGGATATTTGCAAACAGCACCTGGTGCATTGATGACACCCGTCGACTACTGCTTCAATTTCAATACCGGAGACAGCCGTGACGAGCACGATGTCTATCTTGATCGTTTTTCAAATATGTCCACTGTTGTCTCCATTTTTATATCAACTACACAATTATTCTTAAGTTCCATAACAGTTGCAATTAAATAGAGGTCTCAAACCGTATTGGCCATATGTTGAGAGCCATATGTCACATGACCCCTTTTCCGTATATTCTTCTTGCGCTGATCCAACATGGCGGCTTTTCAGATGTCTCCCATGATTCATATCACGCCTATTCAGTTGAACTCTATATGTATTTCTCATATCCAACATTTGACCTCAATCCCTCTGCTCATTTCAAAATTAACATGGCATTTCTAGACATTTTCTACCTACTATCTTCGCACTTTGCCCTCACTTATCTCCCACCCTGTATATGGTCTGACACTAAACACTCTCTTTTTCTCTGTTTCTTTTGGTGCTAAATCCAGTGCTAGCAATCATTTTCAGCAATTGAATTCACCAAATCGGAATGTTCCCGTGTCAGAATACTCGACTAAGTGCACCACACCGCCTTCATTTTAAGAATCAATTTGTAATACGTATATCTGCTTTGATCGATTTTTGCTCATTGTTAAATTGAGCATTGCACTACAGTGTTTTCATCCCGTAATGACAGTTCATTGGTTTCTTCAAGATAGTGCATAAGAAGATGTACCAAATAGCACGAATGATTCATTCAATGATTAATTAAAAAAAAAAAAAAAAAAGCCGACCACTTGATTACAATCACTCGAACATCTCCATCTCTAGAGACTATGATAACTTTATCTTTAGCGTTTTCAATTTACTTTCTGATAGAAAGAGTATTAGTATTTCCTTCAAGTATGAGTTTACACACAAAATGAGTAAAACAATAATAATCAAGCAATTTCTTGACGACACCCGCACTTAATAAGTCAAAACTAATAATAATGCACTTTCAGTTCTAGATAATTATATAAAGCTCGAACTATATTTCATAGAATTATTTGTTTTACTGCTATTTGAAAAAAAGAAATGGACTATTGTGCGGTTAAGCAAAACTGGCATCTGAAAGCAACACGTGCTGTAAACAAAACGAAAGGAAGCACTGATCACTACAGTGCAGTATTCAAGTTGTTCTTATGCATCAAATGTCACTAACCGCTTTATTGCTGGTAGTTGAATATTACATATTCTGTCAAATATTCCAATATTTGTGTTATTTGAAAATCATATGTTATAAATCAGCCTGCAAGATCATTACGATTATAGAATTATGACTTGTCAAAAGTTTAAGTTTGTTAGCAGAGCTGCTATCTCTGTTATTGCAGAGTCTTTGGCAACAATATCTCCATTCACCATAGGCCTATGTTCTGTCCAACTATCAGACGTCATCTTTGTTTAACCGTGTAGTAGAATCTGCTTTTAAACAAAGCCAAATATTTTGATATTCCATTATAAAAACTATCATAACTAGTATTCTGGCCTCATGGCACGTATATCCTACTGTACTAAGAACTTCCTAGCACTGTAGGTTTCCTCTAATTTCTTCGTTTTCATAATGACATTATATTTTGCTTCCTCTTTTTTTCTTATATTGCACTTTTTTTTATCGTATTCCTAATGATATACTACCAAAAAAATAATGTATTAACTCTTTTTTTTTTCTTTTTAATCATGCCTAGTATTATTTTTTTCTCTGCAATCCTTGATAACATACCTTCATTAGGATTAATGGGATATTAGATGAAATAGTAATGTTAGTACGTCCGTTATTTCACACGAATAACTCTTGAACGAAAGTGAACTTCTGTAACTCTGTCGGTTACCTTGGCCGATTTCGTTAATATTCATTACCGTTAATATCTTCATTGGTAACGGCGACTTACGTCCGTCCGTTACTCTACACGATAATAACTCTTGATTGAATGTTTCAGTTTAACGTTCCGCATATATGCCCTTTAGGCTAATGGAGATGGCGATTAAGGCAAAGGATTGATGATGGAAGAATTGGTGGAATGAGAAAGTGGGAGGAAACGGAAGCATTTCGATAAAACCCACGGACACGATGTTGTCCACCGTAAACTTACTTGGCAGGGGATGGAACCAGGGACCCTACGCACCAGAGGTAAGCACTCCACTACAGAGTCATCGTGCCCCCAACTATTGATCGAAAACTAATTTTTGAATTGTGATTTTTGCAATCGATTATTTCGGACGAGTACGTCAATGGGAATCAATACGTTAATATCTTCACGGAGTAAAGGTGACTTTAAGGTTGGTTTAAAGGGACAAATTTTACCGATAGATGGCACTAGAGTCTTCATATCTCTCCCATGTATTTTTGATCTTTCACGAAAATTCGCGATTTTTCTTACAAATTTCAACCTACAGGTTTCAAATTTTTAGAAAAGGAACTTCATAATCTATCGAAGGCAATAATCCGTGCCGATATTTTAATTAGAATTTTCTTCATTGTTGAAATGGCTTGATTGTTGAAATTGATATCCAAACCTTTAACAATTGAACTGTTTCAACAACGAAGAAAATTCTAAATTAAAAAAATCGGCACGGATTATTCCCTTAAATAGGTTACGAAGTTCCTTCTCTAAAAATCTGAAGTCTCTAGGTTGAAATTTGTAAAAGAAATTGTAAATTTTCGTGCAAGGTAAAAAATGTATGGGAGAGATACGAAGACTGTAGTGAGATCTATCGCCAAAACTTGTCCCTTTACACTAACCTTAACATTGGTTATCCATGTCCCATTCTCTACTATTGAAACAAACGTGTATAATTGTAAAGTGCTAGAAGGTACACACTTCGCAGTTACATGGCAGCAAAGATCCTCCAGCGGCTGACATCTACCGGACGAAATTGAAACTTATAGGTGTGATTGTTTTTACTGTCTTTATTTTTGCAGAATTTACAGAATTTATTTTCATCTCACCTTCTTCATAGAATTTCCCAAGTTTTCTAACAATTAGTCAATTTATGTTTCAAATGAAATTAATTCTTTGATTTAATGTTCCATGATTATGTCATTTTGGCTAAAATTAAAGTGAATAATTATGAAAGGAATTTGGTAGAAGGTGAATATGTGGCTGTGGGAAGAAGCAGGAGAACCTTGGGAAAAGCCACGGACACGATATTGTCTATCACAAACTCATATGGCTTGTGATCAAAGCAGGGATGCCTCATGTACAACCAGAGACTTTTTAATCCACTTGACGTAACAGCCCTTTGTGGTCCTGAGCTGCTCCAATACCATTTGTTAGTGACCAACTGAACTACGTGGTCAGCTAATGACTATCACGTGGTCAGTGCGCCGCGTCGCCCTGTGTTTAACAGGTATATCAGAAGCATTCTATACCTAGTGGTCGTCAGATCTTTTATTCACATGACTCCCCAGTTTGCCTCACGACGGGAAAATTGGGAACCACCGGTCGGCAAACGACCCCGGGACCGCGCCGATATGAGTCCAACGCTCCCGTACAGGTTCAAACCATTAGACTATTATGTCCACTAAAAAATTCACTATAAGTACCACATTTACAAAGTAAATATTTGTAATATTATTGTAATCAACTTCTTACTGGAATTCCATATTTACTTTAACCAGACTGATTTTTTTAGAGGGAGCAGAAATGAATAAACAAGGAGGTAATGACAAAAGACATCAAGGAACACAACAAAACTCTGTATTTATTTATTTATTTATTATTTATGAAACTGCAACAGAATCGTAATTAGTTCTTTTTACAAAGGATGTACTGTGCTCACAAATATTACAGTATACAAATCCAAGATCATCAAGGGTTTTGGGAGATATTTGGTATATCTTGCAAGAAGCATTTTACACAGAAATAAGTAAAAAAAAAAAAAAAAGTGCTAAATTGAATTCAGTCTTGGGAAGTAACGTAACGCAAGTAACGCGTTACTTGTAACGCGTTACTTTTTAAGTAACGTTTCCTAGTAACGCGTTACATTTTTTCTAAAGTAACTGTAACGGTAACGCGTTACAAATTTTTAAGTAACGTACCTAGTTTGCGTTACTTTTTCGCGTTACATTTCGGATGAATAACTACAATATATGTATATTTTTTTTCGGAAACAAATGTTTCTCTCCTGTAAGTGAATTTCTCAGAATGGAACAATGGAGCATGAACGATATCAGTGACCGACAATTCCTGCACTGTTCGCCTTTTCCCGTTTCGCCTTATGACCTCTAGCAATGAAATTAGCATGTAAAACCTGTTATCACTTTTCATCTTAATGCAAGGCGGAACGGGAATTCTCGATGTGCATTTTCCCGTTTCGCCTTACGAACTTTATGTTGGTAGGCTTGCAAATACATTCATAGATACAATTTGATTTGTTTATTTACATAATAAAATATAGTGCCACTTGCTGCTTTTGGAAGATGAGGACAGCCTCAGGGAAATCACGTGTACTGATTGCAAGCACCTGAAAGATTTTGTCTTAGATTTTGACAGCTCCAAATCAATATATTCAGTGAGTGAACTACGAGTGCAATGGTACTGGTAGTCTATTTTACTTTGAATGGTGTTGTTTTTATAAAGATGAAGAACGAAAATATTTTATCGTTCGAACATTTGAAAGAATACTTTTTCCTAAATGCTGAAGATGATGGTGAACAGCAGTGGCGTATTTAGGGGCGGGGCTCCCGGGCTTAAGCCCCAACCGAAATCTTACTTACTATAGTAAAGTATATAAAATATCTTGCAGAATTTTCACATTTTCAGGCAAAGCCCCACCAAAACAAAATCGTAAGTACGCCACTGCTGAACAGAATTTAAAAGTAAAGTGGTGCTCCGGCGGGAAATATTTATCAACAATTAGGGTACCATAATGAACGGTATTCGGTAAGGGTTTAATATGAATAAACGGTGTTCTGATGACCAGGCCTACTTTATTGATGTAATGTTGATGGTATGTAATATTAGGGTTCTTTTAGATCAGTTTGCATATCCTAAAGTCCCGTTGATTATAGAGTTTGGAACAACTAGCTTTATAAAGCATGTATCGATTTTAGAGTTATTGGCAATTTTGATTCACCCCCAGTTCATGTGTTCTCATTTCGTCAGTTGTAGTGTAGTGTTTTTTCTATATTCTGTATTTTTAATTTTACATAGCAACATTGTTATTATTATATAATTAGTTTAGCAGAATAATAATGAGCAATTTTTTCTAACGCATAAGGATGGCCACGAGTCAAGTTAAAACTCGACTCGAATCCAAGTCGAGTTTCGAGTCGAGTCAAAAGTAATATTCTCGAGTCGAGTTCCGATCCGATTCACTGTTTTTGCCGTCGAGATTCGAGTCGAGCCGAGTTTGGTAAGTGGCTCGCTCGTTTTAACTCGTTTTGAAATCATGGGCTGATTACACTGGAAAGCGAAAGCCATGAGAAATATAAGCTAAGCAGTAATATGGAATACTTTTAGTGTTGCTCACGAGAGGGGACACTGATCGCATCTCGTCTCGTCTCGATAGCGAGACTACAAGAGTTTTTTAATAACAAGCTTAGCTCGGCTCGGCTTAACTAAGCCGATGGCTCGACCCGGCTCACTTGGGGTGAACCGTCGGCTCGAGTTGGCTTGGTTGGGATAAGCCATCTGCCCGGTTCGACTCAACTGAGCGAAGGTCTCTAGCCGACTCGGTTGGGTGAGTTGTTGGCTCAGCTCACTTCTCGGTTTGAGTCGATAGTGAATGAGCTGTGAGCCGATCTGCTCGAGTCGTTGACAATTCTAAACCCGGGCCGAGCAGTTTTGAAGATATTTGGCCAGTGCCCGATAACTTAACAACGTTTGGTTCGAGCCCGAATACTCAACCTAGACCTCAACCCAAATTCAGAAGCTCGTGAACAATGTCCTTGACTCCTAGACTTCAGGACTACCGAGGTTGGCAATCAACTACTTTTTTAGTATTCATATATAAACCACCTATCTCTCATGTTTACACACAGTGTTGTTATAATAATAATAATAATAATAATAATAATAATAATAATAATAATAATAATAATAATAATAATAATAATAATAATAATAATAATAATAATAATAATAATAATAATAATAATAATAATAATAATAGAAGAAGAAGAAGAAGAAGAAGTTGTAGTAGTAGTAGTATCATTGATAATAATTATATTGTCTATGTAAGATACTTGAAGAGAGTACTCGAAACTATACACCAGATTTGACTCGACTCGACTCGAAACTCGACCCGAATTCGAGTCAAGTTGGAGGAAATTTTTCAAGCCGAGTTCTCGGGTCGAGCTCAAAGATGTCTGTTTCTAGTCGAATCGAGTTTCAAAGAAAACTTGCTCGAATTCACTCGTGCCCATCCCTATGAGTAACGCAGTATGGCATTTTAGTCAATGTTATATTACATTAAAATGTTCATATAGTTGTCAAGTAAAAATTTGTCCTTGCATTTACATAAATCGATTCAGAACGTGCAATAATAATAATAATAATAATATTTGGTCTAGGAATTAATTTGTGCGGGTGGACAAGAGATGGCGCAACGAACGGAGCGTCCCACAGTTCCGTGTATCCACACATGTGTTGCAAACCCCTGTCATCGCGTATCGTTCGTAGTATAGGGCAGTGGATTAAAGCGTCAACAACACCAGTTTGTAGTTAAGTGAACATGGCGCAATTTGTGCCTGATAAAGTGTTTTTGCGGGGTGTCCTGCTGCATTACTTTAACATGCAGAAAAGTGCGACTGAAAGTCATCGTATTTTGGTGGAAGTGTATGGTGACCATGCTCTAGCTGAGCGAACGTGTCAGAAGTGGTTTGCACGGTTTAGAAGTGGTGATTTCGGCTTGGCAGACCAAGAGCGAGCTGGACAGCCCAAAAAATTTCAAGACGAAGAATTGACAGCATTGCTCGAGCAGGATTCGTGTCAAACGCAGGAACAACTTGCAGCAGCATTAGGCGTTGATCAAACAAAAGTCTCCAAACGCTTGAAAGCCATGGGAATGATTCAAAAGATGTCACATTGGGTTCCACATGAATTGAAAGACAGAGACGTTGAAAGACGAAAAACCATTTGCGAATTGTTGCTTCAACGACAGAGCAGAAAGGGGTTTCTGCATCGAATTATTACGGGTGATGAGAAGTGGATCCATTACGAGAACCCTAAACGAAAAAAGGCCTGGGTGAAACCAGGTGAACCAGGTCCATCACAACCAAAACGAGATATTCACTGTGCAAAGGTTATGCTGTGCATATGGTGGGATATGAAAGGTGTGGTGTACTATGAGCTGCTGCAACCGGGTGAAACTATGAATGGAGAACGTTATCGACGACAATTAATGCGTTTGAAGCAAGCTCTGGCCAGAACACGACCAGAATGGGAGAACAGACATGATAAACTTATTGTTCAACATGATAAAGCTCGCCCACATGTCGCAAAACCGGTCAAAACCTATTTAGAAAATGTCGGATGGGAAGTTTTACCCCACCCGCCGTATTCACCAGACGTTGCTCCTTCGGACTACTACTTGTTCGATTGCATGAACAACGATTTGATTGGACAGCGGTTTACTTCTTCAGAAGATATCGAAACATGGGTCTCTGACTGGATCGCTTCCAAGGATGAGGACTTCTTTCGCCACGGAATCCGTACATTGCCTGACAGATGGGCGAAAGTGGTGGCTAGCGATGGACAATATTTTTCTTAAGGTATTTATGTATTTTGTGTTTGTACTACAGCTTCAATGTGTGCGTACCAACCGCACGAATTAATTCCTAGACCAAATAATAATAATAATAATAATAATAATAATAATAATAATAATAATAATAATAATAATAATAATAATAATAATAATAATAATAATAATAATAATAGCAGTACGGAAAATTGAAGTAATAAGATTTTTTCCGCATATTCAAAGTTTCGGACCTAAAAGTAACGCGTTAGTAACGCGTTACTTTCGAAGTAAAGTAACAGTTACTTTTTTGAGGCAAGTAACGCGTTACATTTTAAGAGAAAGTAAAGTAACTTGTAACGCGTTACATTTTTACAAGTAACTTACCCAACACTGATTGAATTTAGGTTGGTGCCTAAAATTGCAAGAATTTCATATCTTGTTTTGAGTCAATTTACAAATTCTCTACAACGTTCTATTTTTAGAGGGTACCAATAAACTATTTCTGGCGAGCAATACCCCTCCTTAGCTACAGGCCTGACATTGTTACGCCTCCTTATCTGACTTGTGATTATTGCCTCCTTATCAGTCCAGTCGTTGAAGAATGTCTTATCTTTTGAATTTTATTTACTAAAGAAAATATGTTTAAGAGGTGGTAGTGATTCGAGTTAATGGCCAGTAAATTTATAGTCGAAAGATGAAATTCCAAAAAAGACGCTAAGACCTATAAAAAGCTTTAAAAAAGACCAATAAACAAAAAATGCCGAAAAAGGCAAAAAAAAAGGAGAAATAAAATCCACCATTTTCTGGCCTACAATGACCCAAAATGAACATAGGGTACAGCGGGGTAATTCGAATATGCGGGGAATTTGAATAATGTTAAGCATTTTGCCAGCTGGAGTGGAAACGCGGCTCGCCATGTTAGTGAACCTGTGGTGGATTTGTAGGTGGTGGTTTGCAGAAGTCGCTCTCAGAAATACAAACTATTCCTTCGGTTCTGAAGGTTTATACGATTTTTTGTTTGCTGCAAGGTAAGTACGAATGTGTGTATTTTTAGGTCGTTATGATTTTCAACGTTGTTTCCTTAAACTTTCCTTCTTATTAACTGGATAAAATGAAACCGTTCTGGATTATAATGGTATCAGTAGCATGTGGGGCATTGATATACTGTACACTGGCGTCAACTAATGAGCAGTTTTCATACCACGTTCTGAATGGAATATTCGTCGACCTCGGGGCAATTTGGATAATTCAAAACGGGGCAATTTGAATAGCAGTGAAATTAGAACTATAGGCCTACTATTTTATATTTGTTTGTCAAAAGTGAAAGCTTCTAGTGTTAACAAGGAAACTGCGAATTCTTATTTTGACTTACTGGGATCTCCATAAACCATCGTAACCGTATTTATAATATGGACGAAAGTAATCTTCCTCTAAATAACAGACCCCTAAAATTTTTGCAGAAAAGGGTAGAAAAGAGTTGGTAAGTTTAACATCTGTTGAGCGATGGGAAAATGTAACGGTGATAGCATGCTGCAATGCCAGAAGGTCTTTTATACCTCCTGTAGTAATATTCAAAGGCGTATGCCTAAATCCGGACTTTTAAACCCAAAATCTCACTCACAACTTTTGTCCTTAGAGTTCTGCCAAAGTCATGACATCGAAATGCTTTACCTACCTCCAGACACACACACGTATTATAACCACTCGATCGCTTTGTTTTTAAGGCCCTTAAAGCCAATTACCACCAAGAGGCAACTATCTGAATTCACTAAGACCCGAGGTCAGTGATTAGTAAATCTCAGTTCTGCATTTTGTTCACTGAAGCCTAGAAGTGGACAGCAGTCAAATTTTCGCAAAATTAATTTCTAATCGTGCTGTTCAGTCAGAACAAAGATACACGGGACAAACCTGTATTAAACGTTAATATATGAGGGACAAGAAAGATTAAATACTGATCTTTTAAAAATGCATATTAACTCTGGTAAACAGTAGAAAGCTTCACGCACTAGAAGTTTCAATTTCGTCCGATAGATGTCAATCGCTGGAAGATGCTTTACTGCCATCTAACGGTGAGATGTTTAACATCTATTACTTTTGCAAATAAATGAAAACTTTCATTTCATTCGTGTTATCGTGTGGAGTAACGAACAGACGTAAGTCGCCGTTATCCGTTAAAATGTAAACGGATTGATTTAATTAAAGAACCTGGCCGAGATAATCGCTCTAGTTATTTATTGAAAAATAAATAAATAAATAAAATAAAATTGGTTTCCATTTAAGGGTTATGGTGTGAAGTAACGGACAGATGTAAGTCGCCGTTATCCGTTAAGATGTTAATGGATTGACTCCATTAACGCACTCAACCGAGATAATTATTTTAGCTATGTATTGCAAAAAAAATAGAATTTAAAAAATTCACATCCGTTCAAGAGTTATCGTGTGGAGTAACGGACAGACGGACGTAATAATAACACAATATGTCTCGTCTCACTGCGTGACCTTAATAAATGGTGTATTTAGCTATAAAAAAAAAAGACATTAGGAATTATTGTCAATAAAATTATCACACATCGATGTATTCGTAGGAGGATTCTGAAGAAATAGTGAATCTTATTTTCCTCAAATTATTTAGATTACCATATTTATTCAACAGATATCAAAATTTGGCTATTTGTGATACTGTTACTCTAAACAATAAATGTGTGGTATTATGAGTTTTCTTTTAATATGATTTAAAATATGTAATGATCTGGCATAGTACAATTTTTTTAAAAAAATACAACTTTATATTTGAAATGAAAATCAAATCTTCCAGTTTAACGTCCCACGGTTATGTCCTTTAAGTAACGGGAGACGATGATTAGCGCAAGTGAATGAAAGAATTGGTGGAATGAGAAAGTGGGAGGAAATAGGAGTACTACCAGAAAAGCCACGGATGCAATGTTGTCCAACACAAACTTACCTGGCCGGAAATCGAACCAGGGAATCCACGCACCAGAGGTAAGTGCTCCACCTCTCAGCCACCGTGACCCCAACTTTATATTAGGCTGGCAACATTGTTAGTCTGGTGACATTGCACAGTACGTCAAACCATATTTTCTGCCAATATGTGCATTGTACAAAATTTTAGCAATTTCTTTATAAATTAGTTTAAAAGTTATAATGGCGTATACATAAACCGTATAATATCCGTGAGTCATTGTGTGGAATTGTTGAAATCAGTAGCGTCTTTTCATGTTTTGCTTTTGTACGTGTGTGTGTTGGGAGGGTGGTGGAGCAAGATTCTACACCGACTTAAGTAGCTGCATTAAAAAAAAAAAAAGTATTATTTTACTATTTAAAATATTTGAATTGTGTACAATGTCTACATTTCCCACTCACGATAAATGATAAATGACGCCTGGTCGAAATATGGTATCAACAGTAAATGAGGGCGAGCTGTTAGATGACGAGACCATTACTGTATTAGACATTCACCCGTGGGAAAATGTCATATGGCAAAAAGGATGATGACATCTCTCGACTATAGCAACAGAGATTTCAAGGTCAGAGCACATCTATGTATATAGTATGTGTGATGGGGATGAGCCAATTTTGGTAAGAAACATATGTTCACATCTCACTGTCTGAAGGCTCCACCAGTTTACCAGTGCCTGGAGGGACTCTCGGTCGGGAAGGAAATACCCATCAAATAATAATAATAATAATAATAATAATAATAATAATAATAATAATAATAATAATAATAATAATAATAATAATAATAATAATAATAATAATAATAATAAGAATGTCCGGGAACAGCTTACCGGAGAAAATAAATCAAATAAACTGATAAACGCAACAAGATGTGATTCCAAATTCTTTTTTATAGGCAACCAACATTTCTATAATACTGTGCAGGTTGCATAGAAGCTAGGGAATGTTATAGCTTTTAGATGGGATATGGATAGCTGTTGTTAAAATCACTTACCCATTAAGGTGTTAACGGAGTGACTCGGTCAGAATAATAGCTCCTGCTATCAACAGCAAAATAATAATAATAATAATAATAATAATAATAATAATAATAATAATAATAATAATAATAATAATAATAATAAAATAAAAAATAAAGTCACTTTTGCTCAAGAATCATCATGTGGGTAACTTACGTACAATATTGTACCACTACGTAAGACTAATAAACTCGGGTATACACAGTAAATAGAAGCGCGCAAATTTTAAATTTATGAATGAATTCATAGTAGATCGCTTATCTCTGCATGGAGTCCATCCCTGCTTTGTAGTGGTCAAAAACCATGTTCTTGGTTTTTCTGGGGATTCTTCCGTTTCATCCCACTCTCTTCATCGCACGGTTTGTTCATTATCATAATCACTATCATCCTTTAGCCACGAACCATATTCAGGAACGTTAAAGAAAGGAACCATTAGCAAATACAGTGCTACAAACAGATAAATCAAACATGATAAACAGTCGCTAAAAACAGAAAATACTTTCATAATTTTATTAACAAACATTACGGCCGTTGGATATTTTATTTTGAATAAATTGGGATTATTCTTCCATTCCTGACAATATTACGTAAAAAGGATAAAGTTACAAGTACCCAAATGAAAGAACTGCCTAATCTTCAAAGAACGTTTGTTAGATTGACTTCGCATATTGATATTATTATTAGTTGAAATGACAACTACACAGGGAAGCTGAACATTTATTATTATTATTATTATTATTATTATTATTATTATTATTATTATTATTATTATTATTATTATTATTATTATTATTATTATTATTATTATTATTATTATTATTATTTTGTAGTTAACAAACTTGTCATTGTAAGAGAATGCACCACTTGATTCGAGTTACAATTAATCTGACAGTTTCGAGCTCTGATTTTAAATGACATCAAAAAAGGAGGCGATTATCAATTCTACCAGTTTTTATGCAAATACGAGATATGTTCAAAAGTATCAAACTTTATTTTTCCCTCTTCGGTGTAGATGTTGAAGCATTCAGTATTATATACCTTTTCATACCCCAAGTATGTAAGTTTTTTTCTAACCTCACCAATTTTTTAGCTTCAACTCAAGAATTTTATATTTGAGGTTAAACTGATGCCAAATAGCATAAATCTAGGCTGTGTATATGTTTTGTCCTCACCAATATTTCTTGAGACTTAATAAAAAAAATCTGCTAAGTTCAGATCTGCAAAATCTATTAAATTTATAACCTCAAATATATTTGATCTTTTAAGATAAAGAATTCTAGCCCCAGAACATATTTCCATGCAGTGGGTCAATAAGGCATTGATATTTTGAGGATGAAATGAAACCGAACAAGGTAAAGAGGTCTGAAGCAGGCCGGTAGCCAGCCCAAAATTGTAGGGGGGGGGGGAGGAGGCGGTAGAATTTTAGGGGGTCAGCAAAAATTTAAAGGGGTTCGGCCCCTAGACTCCCGTGGATACGGGCCTGGTCTGAATATGCAATAATTTTAAAATGAGACAATGACACCCCATCCCCCTACCAACACAAACGAAATATAATTTCTGACAGTATTAGTAAAAAGGAAATGTATTAAATCAATAAATTTAGCAACAATTATTAAAACCTCCTTTGCTTCTCTAGTTATTACAGTTAAACAACCACGAATACTAGAACGTTTCATCTTCATCATCTTTTCATCTCGTACGCCACATCTCGACAGCTTCGCGCAAATACGGACGTTTGCAAAATTATTATGTGCTACCTCTTCTGAAGCGCGTAACAGATTACGTTTTATTTTAGTATGTTTATTCTACCGTATTAGTACCGTAATATGTTTATTATATCGTGTTATTATATTCTACCGTATTCTTGCCGTATTGTTTCGTTCTAGTTTTTAGTTACTATTTTTACAATAATATCAATTTTTATCATTGAGAAAGGTTAATTTTATTGTGCTTTGGCGAAACGAATTAAAATTGGAGCCTTTAAAAGAAGAAATTCTGATTATTTATAATCTTTTTCTTTGAGTGTGGAGAAAACAAAAATGGGCGAAACGAGAATGTAGGAGGAAATGGAAGAACCCCGAGAAACCCCACGGACATGATGTTCTGCACCACAAATTCACATGAGCTGAGATCGAATCAAATTTTGTTCACGAGAAATGCCTTATGGCATGTTCAATGGTGGCTAATGAAATATTTGTTTATGAAATGTGAACAATATCTCTTGAGTCACCTTCGAGAATATCCTCCGAGAAAACTCATCTTCAGGAGGAAACTATCCTTTCATATTATTTCCGTGAAAAACGAACGACATCATCAACTGTAATATCAACTTAGATATTGCCTTATTCAGAAAGATTAGATTAGAGATTATAGCGCCATTTTCCGCACCGAGACTATGAGTCGTGGACTATAATTAGACTCTGTTGTGGTCTTGTTTTGAAAGTACCGATACTTACTTTTAAAGACAAAATGAATGTGAGCTATTTAACTAGTTTTATGTAATTTGCAGGAAGTCTTGGATCTATATCAGGGCCGGCGCTAGCAGTTTTGCCGCCCTGGGCGGTACTTTCACATGCCGCCCCTTTAATCCGCAAACTTTATTTGGACAGAAAACGTTTAAGTGTCATGAAAAAGTAGGATGCCCCGTTTAAAAACATGTATGAAATGGAAAAGTAAACAAAAAATTGAACTACCTCTCTCGAATGCTTACGCAATATTTAAATGACTCCATACATGTCACAATATTCAGTATAATTAAAAAAAGTGCTTTAGTCACGACTAAGAATTTTAATTTTTAAACTTATTTTATATCAAAGGATGTTTCCAATAGAGTTGATTGATTGCGTTGATTTTTAATTTAGCGTCCCTTTCGTCAGCGAGGCTATATGAGACGTGGACCTACTGATTAATCCGAACCACGTGAGCTCCCGCCGGGAATTGACTTCGGGTCTCCCACGCCAAAGGTGTTTCCAATAGAGTATGGAGCATGAAAATAATAGTGAATCAGGTATTACGGCAAAACTAAGTGATTAGCCTAAGCCTTATAGTGATAGAACACAATAGTGATACATGAATTTAACATACTTTAATTGAAAGAAACTTTTCTTGCCTTGATATGAGCAAATTTCTTTATAACATTCGCGTAGTCCAATGTTTCAGCCAATTCGTGTTGTAGTGATATCATCGCTAGGCCACTCAAGCGTGTTTCAGACATGGAAGACGTAGATAGTTTTTAATAAGCTTAAGTTTCGAAAACCTTCTTTCTCCACTTGGCACGGTTACCGGTAAGGTTAACAAAATCCTAAGTGCAACACTAACATTGGGAGTAAAGTCATGTTCCTTAATTAATTTCAAAGTTTATTTTGTTGAACTTCTACGCTTAACTATAGCGGATAACAATTTCAGTTCGTCTTTCAAATCACTGGGGTTAATATCTTTCGATTCTTCGTGTGTTAAAATGCCGACAAGTTCAATAACTTTCCAGACAAAAGTTCAGGTGACATATCTTTAAGATTATTTATATCGTAATGAAAATCGAAATACTCGATACGATGTTTAAGTTGCTCAAACTTTTCTCTTAAACCTAACAAAATCACGTCTAGAACTTTGTAATAAAAATCGCTCTTGTATCTTGCTTGAGGATCTTCAATAGCTTCATCCTCTGCCTCGTACTGAAATTGTCTCTTTTTCTTTCGACTTCGAGCTTGCACTGCATTTCCTATCCGTGGGTCATCCATGTCTAATGCTGATGAAAACTCCATCATATCAACTAAGTAAGATTGAATCTTGGCATCATTTCTGCTCCTCTCAAAGTATTCAGATATATTGTCAAGAGACCCCAACTGCATCCAACACATGAGAATCAATGCTTTGGAGACTTTTACTTACTATGTTTACGTGGAATAAAAAATCATACCAAATAACTAGTGAGTAAAGGAAAGGAAAGTTATGCAGCTGGTTTGCCATACACAGAGCATCGAGGGCGACCATTCTATCTGTTCTATTGCCGTGTAAGGCATCATAAAATTTCCTTGTTTGATACGAAGGACTCGTATCTGAATGGAGTCAGAGCATCAATTCGGCTCTCGCACCTTGTGGTACTTAATGGTTTTAAAGTGAGACTGCTAATATGTTCCTTTAGTATGGCCCAATGCTGAACCGATGCAAAAAAAGTTCTAACTTTTTTTAGCTATACAAAAAAAAAAAAAAAAAAAAAAAAAAAAAAAGGAACGGCGTACTGAAATGCTGTGGCTGCATCATTAACTACAAGGTTTAGTGAATGACTATTGCAAAGAACATAGAAGACTCGGGAATTTATTTCTAAAATTCTCTTCTGAATACCTGAATATTTGCCTTTCATATTGAAAACATTGTCATATCCTTGACCCCTTATGTCTTCGATAGGAATGTTAATTTCCTTTATCTGTTTAATTATTACTTCTGTCAGTCCTAGACTAGTGGTGTCTGTTACCGCTACGAAACCAAGAAAGTGTTCTCAAATTTTTACAAGGTATTCTCCATTACTGTATGTCATTTGTACATGAACGATTATTATAATTTGCTCGGTACCAGAAATATCTGGCGTACAGTCTAGTATTATACTATAATATTTTGCAACTCTCAACAAAGACAGCATTTTACTTTCTATTTGTTCACTAAGAATCTGAATAATTCAATTTTGAACATCTTTTCCTAAGTAATGGTGGTATTAATTTCGTCCTCCCATGGGTCTCAAGTGGGAGTGTACCTTTTGCATACTTGGAGTGGAGCGTTAGAACACTGTTGAATATATATATATATATATATATATATATATATATATATATATATATATATATATATATATATATATATATATATATATATATATATATATATATATATATATATACCTTGATAATTTTATCCACCCTAGCTGAAAATCTTATCTACGTCGCTGCAAGGGAAATATTGAACCATACCTGTGGCTAGTAGTTAGATAATTGAAAATGAGGAAAAATGCTTTGGATTTCCTGAGAGAGTATTTTCCTAAATGTGAGTGAAGTTCAATTATATTCTTAGATGAACAAAATTTTATTTTTCCATGAGGGCCCATTACGAAGCATTATATTTTGATAGTATTCTTTTTCTTTTCAATTTTTGCCGCCCATTAGACTTGCCGCCCTGGGCGGTGGCACGGCTCGACCCCCCCCTCGTGCCGGCCCTGATCTATATAAATAAACATGAATATAAAAGTGTTTGACATGTAACTCCTCCTACACCGGTGATCCGATTTTGATGACTTTTTGGTAAATGAGTTTTTTAGTACATGCCTGATCTAACTTAGTTTTTTAGTACATGTTTGAAAAGGGGGGAAGAAGGGGATGACATAAAAATAATCAAAATTTTTAATCTATAGTTTTCAGGGTCACTTTCTATAAAACTCACTTGTGACTTTCTATAAAACTTATTCTCCTCGTGTGAAGAATAGGCAATCCAGCTAGTTCTTTATAAGCAGGCAAGTACATAGTTTTGTTCATTTTAAATTATTAAGGCAATCCAAAAGCATAAAAAACATAACAGCGATTTACACATATGGTTGGTACCTTGAACATGGCTGTGGTTGTCTAAGGGTCCAGAAGAAACTAATTTTAAAAACATAATAAAGCATTATTTTAGAAAATAAAGCATAAAGCATAATTTAAAATATAGAGCACAATTCTTGGAAAATTCTGTTTAACTGCAAGTTTAACATACTGTACTGTATTAATATTTTTTAAAACCAATATTTACAATCCAAAATCATTGAAAACATAATAATGCAACAATGAAAAGCTTATTTTTATTTCTGTAAACTTTTCTGTGTAATTCTTTGATGTGGAGAAAAGAAAAAAGGAAAAGAAAAAGAAAACTTTCTGCCAACAATGAATAGTACACAAGAACTCCACACTATATTGTTATGTGTACTTCTTGAACTTGAGCACTTTCAGTACTTTTTGGTGGCATCTTTTACTTTCCCCTTCTATATATATGCACCTCTATGGCGCACACAAGTGATAGAAAAAACTGTCTCGAGTAAAGCATATCTCTTTACAGTGCATTAAGTAGAAAGTTCATTAAATATGAAAGAAACTGGTTGCATAAAATATTAATAAATAATCAAGATATTTAGAATATTTAATGTATAGTAAATATTATACATTATACACGATTAATGTAAAAACAATGATTTAAATTAACAATAAAGCATAATTTGGAAAAAAATAAAGCATAGTTAAACAAAAAATAAAGCATAATATGGGTTGCTCTATAAATTATTGAATTAAAAAAATCGTGAATTATTGAGGTTTGCCTGTGAAACGAACTGGAAACCAGTAGTATTTTTTTGTGTTTCAATTCCAATAAACTTAACTATTTCTGTTAAAGAATTGAAGTGCTGTGTTAGTCTCATTCTGACTTTTGGCTTCGCTAGATGATAAGACACACCCTCGCTTCCCTTTTCTAATTGAATGGTTTATCTGGCAGTAGATAAAAACAGAGGATGTAGTTCTTCCGAGAGGGAGATGACTGCAAATCACTTACACTGGTGGCCTTCACTAGAAGACAAGAACACCCATACATATCTTACTCTCTCCTAGCACGCTATATAAATATATTAATAGATCGAGTAGCTCGGGTTAAAAAAAAAAAAAAATGTTGTTCGAAGTTAACAGCGTTGTTAGTAAGAAACAAAACATCCTGTACAGTTATTAGCAAACACTGTACGCATACACGTACTTATTTTTTACGTCTTATTTTTTCTGAGTGCTTTGATAATAATAATAGAATGTCTTATGATTACAAATAAATTGAATGCAGTAATTCACAAATTTACAACATATATATGCATACTTTCTAAAATAAAAGTCAGCCTGTACATAGTGCAAGTGATGGAATGGATCATGAACTTTTTGACACAGAAGCAGTTAGATCCGATGGCCCGGCATGGTCTAAACCACACACACACACACACACAAAAAGACATGGAAGTTCTTTTATGCCCGAACAGATCCGTGATCCGGAGATCACGAAATTTGATCATATACACGAAGATATGAAGTTTGCTAACGTAATTCTAACCTGCATGATTCTATCCCTCTCTCTCTAAATTGTGCTGACAGTTCTTATTTTTCAACTTTTCAACTTGCACTAAAGCGATTAACACAGGAATTAATACAAGCCTAATAACTGTACCTCTTAGGCCTCTACTGTCCTTAATTTTGTACAAAATCTGCATTATCCGATTTTTTTCCCCAGTGTTAGTCAGATCCACATCAGCATGAATAATCGAGTCTCTACTGCGTTAACTGGATAGAAAAACTAAAATATTGAGAGTTTCTCGGAAGCGGTTGTAACAATTTTGTTTATATTTTACAAATTCGTAACCGTTTCATTAACAACCCATAGTAAAATACGGTGGGGTGCTGACTGCCACGGGTGCTGACTGCCACAGCCAATTATTGGTGCTGATTGCCACGACTGGCGCTAATTGCCAATATCAAGGTGCTGACTGCCACGATGGCGTGCTGACTGCCACGAGCCTGAGAGAAAGTTGCTAGGCGTAACATTAACGGACGCCAAGAAGCATGAAAGAAACTAGATCCTTAGGATCGTGTTGTTCAGACCAACACCTAACAAAGGTAAACAGGTCTCTGTATGTACATTCATGTCCAAAATTATTGTCACACGATTATAAATATGTTGTTCTAGTAATATAATTTGATAACGAATTCGCCCGGTATTTCTTATAATGTTAGTATGTGTATAATCAGCAAAGACATTTATGTGGTAAATTTCATGTCAAAAGAGCAGTAAATAAGAACAATAAAACGAAAATAAAATTTTCTTGTCCATTTAGTTACATTTTATTTTACTCATTATGATTTTCGTATTTATAATTCTTTTCCTATGAAATTTATCACAAATATAAATTTCCTGATTATACACATAATATAAATTTTAAAAGTACTCTGCAAAATTATCAAATTATATTCTTACAACAAGATAGTTATAGATATGCGACAATAATTTTGGAGATGAGTGTACTTTCAGTTTTGTCAGGGAGCGGTGCGTACAAAATTGGTACGATTTATGTATTCTCTTTTGAACTCCCTATGTCAGAATGAACTGTGTACAGCTGCGCAAATTGTTTCGAGCAGCTCTTGAAAGTTCTATCAAGAAAGCACTGCTGGCTGTACCTCACAAGGGAAGTTCAGGAGAAAGCACTCGCCTGCAGAGAAACTAAGCATGCCATTTGAAGTCCCAATTTATTTATGCTGATTATAACAAGCTAATAAAATTCCTGTACGGTTGAGAACGGTTCGAGATATTCAACTTGGAAGTTTATATGAGAAAATGAGGATATACGCATTTATACGCGTTAAGTACAACATAATTAGTAACGAATATTGACATACGAATTGAAAGCTATCGAAAGTAACAGAAAAAAAGTGTTTCGCAATAACTAACGGGTTTGTTAGATACAATTAGTCATTACATTGTTCACAATAATCATAGGTTAGAGATGAAAATTGATCACTGTTGTTCTTCTGTTTTATGAAGAAATGACGCAGGCAAAATGCTCCCTTGCACCATGAACATTTTATATGTGCAATTGTGTTGCATCCGTCAAGAGAACAGTTCGCAGAACCAAAGCAAAAAGCAAATTCGACAAGTGATTCAATAGTTATAGGCCTATAATTTGTTCGTACCCTGCCTTGCAGAACGCAAACTGAAACAATCCTATGTATCGCGGTGATCGGAAGTGATTCGTATGGACACGAACTTTATTAGATTGTTTCGTTGGTACATTATAACGTCCAGATGAAGAAGATTCATATTATGTACAAATCTCCTGCTATAATCTTTGATTGATCGGAATCAAAACACATCAAATGGTTGCACAAATCGTGTGCAATTCTTTGGTATCTTCTCAACCATTAGGTCTTTGCCATCCGTCATGCAACTTGTAATGGACAATTTGTCTGTAAATGGACCACAGTGATCAAGCAATAGCAATTTCAAACCATCAGGCTTCGCCATGGGTGAGAATACTTAACGTATTGAAACGTGCATCCACTCATTTTCTCATATAAATTTCCAAGCTGAATATCTCGAACAGTTCTCAACGTACAGTAGTTTTATTATCTGTTGTAATCAGCATGAATTGGTCCTTCAAATGACATGCCTATTTCTCTGCAGGCGAGTGCTTCTCCCAAACTTCCCTTGTCAGCTGGCTTCAGACCATCATATCCATTAAATAATAGAGGAGAAGGTCTAAATACGGGCTACCATTTTTATTTTTCGAATATCAATAAAATATTTTAAGGTATGTACGAAATAACAAGTCCAAATATGTTGAGAGATGTTAACTTCATAACAGAGTTACAAATATAGTTGAAAATTCCAAGACTAACAATAATACATACAGTTTTCTGAGAGAGGCCATAATGTTAAGTTTTGAAAGTATGGTCTAAATATGGGCTACCTTCGAAATTTGCTACAAAGATACTAAGAAAACTGACTGATGGTACAAAATAAGGTGAAAGAATAATGTAGAGGTGATGACTGTCTATTTACAAAAGTCACAGATAGTCTTCCTTTTCCGCACCAGCACATTCGTTATGTGCCCACACTGAACACATGATACATCTAACCCAAGGCTCCCCTTGTGTTCTTCAGAGAATTTCCTATCGCAGAATATACAATTTGCATCTTCGTCATCAGGCTATCCACTTGGATGCGCTACGCCAACGGTTCCTGGAGGACCTCCTTTCATTAACTGACTACTCATGTTCGTTCGCGGAAATATTACCATGGGAGGCACAAATTGTACAGCGGCGTTCATACATGCGCAATAATTGTGATTGTTGCACCTTTCTCTGTAGAAGTTAGAGCTGCTATTTGTCTTTTACCTTTCCTTCCAATTAGAGACGGGAATTTGCTTTGAACAATTGTTGGGCCATTCATCATAAGCATCTTCGAGCAGACGAAAAAACTGCTGAATATTTTCCTTGTTGAAACCAAAAGCACGAGCAAAAGACGTTCCACATGGTTTACGAAGCGCAATAACGTTTTTGTGCCGACGAAGGAAACGATCAAACCATGATCTTCCAGCCTCTGTGTCCATAAATGGATGTTGAAGACCATTTCGTTATGCTAGTTGATTCGTCATACGTTGCAAGTCGCTTCTGGTGTATCCAAAGAAATTTTGCTCCATGAAGAGGAGATTGATATTCTACCAATTGCTTTTCAAGCTCGTCCTCTAATATAGGTTTTCTTCCAAGTTTTATCGTTGCTGCTTCAATGGGAGTTAGATTGTTTCTTCCTTAACGTTTGCATTAAAAATCTTTGCTGCTTTCAGCGTCCCCATGCGTTCTTTTTTCTTACGGTGCAAATAGCACTCGCCATGTCCACATCTTGCTTCCACATCTTTCTCTTGCCTTTTGGAATGTACTTGGGTTTCGATCTTGGCATGCTGAAACAAAAGACATAGTTTGAGAATTTTACAATGATGGTCCAAATCAGGGCTACTAGCTTATATATAGACCTAGCAAGGTAGCCTATATTTAGACCATTCATTGATTTTGCTTTGTCACGTAACAGTACTCATACATAATATTATTTACCTTTCATTTTCTACTAACTAGAAGTGCTATCCCTGCATAATACAACTTACCTGTTACAATTTTTCAAACTGGGTTTTCTTATGGTCAAAAATAATACAAAACACATACTTGATAAAACTTTCAAACGATTGCACACAGGCAAAATACACAAGTTGATCAACGAGACCCAACTGTTCGTCGCCAACTGAATCCCGCTACCACCTTCGTCCTTGAATAATGCTTTCACACATTTGTCACTAGGTTTTAGTACTAGACAAGCATACAGAAGTCTAGAACGTCACCTAGCCCATATTTAGACCACAGCCCGTATTTAGACCTTCTCCTCTACAATAAAACAATTAATATAAACAATGAAATGTGCAAATTGTACATATAACAGAAAAGACAATCCCTTTATAAACATCCAAGTGTATGTCGTTCCACTTAGTGAGCAACTTTGTAACTTATAGGATGCCACATAGATTTGCTGTGATGATTACTAAATTAATCCCTACTAAATTAATTAATAATCATAAATTTAGTATGAGGGATTAATTCCTCTCTTTCCAAATACAGTTCCTCCCAGGCTCGTGGCAGTCAGCACGCCGTCGTGGCAGTCAGCACCTTCATATCTGCAATCAGCGACAGTCGTGGCAGTCAGCACCAATAATTGGCTGTGGCAGTCAGCACCCGTGGCAATCAGCACCCGTAAAATACAATTCGGAGTAAATTTTTTTCTCACAGATAGTTTTCTTAAAAAGAATTCAGGTGATTTTGTTCTCATTTCATTAAAAAGAAAAGCCTATTTCATTATCTATCATACAATATGGTTTAAAGTAATTTCTTTTGCACACGATAAAATGTAGTTACTTTTAGTAAGGATGTTAGTTTCGTTTTTCTTTCGAAAAACGTCTATGAGACTCGGGTTTTCCCGACGGGAGCTTATCTGGTTCGAGTACCACGTTAAACTGTAAATCCATGTCTCGTATAGCCTCGCTGCTGAAAGGGACGCTAAACTGATAATTAATTCAATTCAAAAACGCCTGTAATTTCTTTCACGTTCATTCCTTTTGGAAAAGAACAGAAAAGTTTTCTTCAAACAAAATCTTCTGCTATATTCAGCAATATTTCATGCCAAGAGGGACTGGTGGAGTGATCCTGTAATCCACCTTCTATGAAGGCGAGATAATATGGCGAGGAATATCTACGAGAATTGATTTTACACAAAGGTCTGTGCACCTGCCACCAGCACCGCACTCAAATTCCGGTTGTAAGCCCGGAACACTCGAAGCAAATAAATCCATAAACTAGAAAGTTATGCTTGATCAATGCAGGGGTGTATACCTACTTTTGGGCCACCCTGTATATATATATATATACTAAACCGGTGGTTCCCAATCTTTTTCGCCTCACGACACACTTTACTAAACGCCCATGTCACCACGACACAGTTGTTTGATTTTCTATTAATAATAACATAAATTACAACATTGTAAGACTATAAGTTTCTATGAAACCGTGACTCTTATGTAGTACTCAGCAGTTGGTACCGCTGGATGCGTTTACTGGTAAAGTCTGTCTCAAAATTGATTTTAACTAAGTGATTTTTAATTCTTAGTTAATTCTTAAAAGCAGGGAATTCGTGTTACTATTCGGTTCAAAATCTCTCGTCGTCACGAATTCTGTCCAAGAATTTGAAGCTTAAAATATATAAAATGATAATCATGCCTGTTGTTCTGTATGGTTGCGAAACATGGTCGCTTACTCTGAGGGAAGAACATAGACTGAAAGTATTTGAGAACAAGATCCTGAGACGAATATTCGGATCCAAGAGGAACGAGAATGGGGAATGGCGGAAACTTCATAACGAAGAACTACATAATTTATACGGTTTACCCAACATTGTTAGGATCGTGAAGTCTAGGAGGCTTAGGTGGGCGGGTCATGTAGCTAGAATGGAAGAAAGTAGAAACGCTTTCAAAGTCTTGACTGGAAGACCAATCGGAAAACAACCATTAGGAAGACCTAGGTGCAGATGGGAGGACAATATTAAGATGGATCTCGCAGAGATAGGAATACAAAGTAGAAACTGGATCCAATTGGCTAAGGATAGAAGTCAGTGGAAAGCTTTTGTGAACGCGGCATTGAACATTCGGGTTCCATAGGCCATAGAGTAAGTTAGTTAGTTAGATTTTTAATTCTAATATTTCGTGATACACGATTAGGAACCACTGTACCAAATGGCTAAGCTTTGAGAATGTCGTCTACGTTGCATGCTGTCACTCCTGTCAGCAGTAAATGTAAATGTCCAGAGTTACAGTTTCTGTTTTCCTCAGTAGCTGGTGACCATAGTTGTTCTGAAGTATTGCCATTTTCCCACTCTAATAACAATGAATAGTTAATTGAACACGTCAATTAATAATATTCCTTCAAAAGAAGGCAAAGAAATTCCTTCACTCTCACCGAGATACCACAATGAGTTCATCTAATTAATGATGTAGAGTACCTGCGCCATCTTTATTTTTGCCCCATTGATTTGTATGGGGGATTTTTTTTTAATGAACTGGGGTTTATATTATATGATTTTACTGATTTCTTCTTGAAGTCTATTGCCTAGTTAAATGACCTTTACTTTTTTTTTTCAAAAAGGATTTGCATTATGTACAAATCGAATATTATTTAAATTAAATTTTATTGTTAAACATCAAAGTTATATAACAAAATCCAATTTTCACAAAGTAAGGGATATTTAAATAATATAAAACTATTGAAATTTCAGTTCATTTCAAAGAGACCAGAAAGACAATCCCAATGTAAAGCGATAAACTAAAAATCAACGCTGGCGTAGATATTCATAACCGTTAACAAAAGATGGCGAAGATATTCATCTTCGTTAACCAAAGATGGCGTAGATATTCATCATCATTAACCAAAGATGGCGTAGATATTAATCACTATTAACCAAATTCCACACAGGCTAACAGAAATTTTATACTGGAAAAATTAGCAACGAAAGACGAATGAAGTCGGCCAGGGCTTATAAATTTAAAAGATGCCATTCTAGAAGTCTTTTATCGAATTAAGGAAAATCCCATTGGAAACTCTCAGGATGGAGACTTTGGACGGACTCTGAAGAGAAAGGTTGTGTGCACGGTGGCTTAGCGGTAAAGCACTCACCTCTGGTGCGAAGAGTCACTAGTTCGATTTCAAGCTACATGTGTTTGTACTGGACATTATTTTCTAGAGGTTTTTCCGCTTCCTCCCACATTTTTATTCTACCAATTCCTTCTTCGATTTCCGGCGGGAGCTCATGTGATTCGGATTCCATGTTAATCAGTAGGTCTACGTCTCATCACTGGCGGATCCCCAAATGTCTGGATTTTACTTCCAGCATTTATCGTTGAAAAATACAAATATGGTCTTTTCCCGACCGATTCAATCTGTGTGACAAGCCTAGCAGAGTAATCAAAATGTGTGGTACTTAGTAGTACTTAATACAGACAAATTTGAAGTGTGAATACTTATGCCCCTTGTTCCTTGAGGCGGTCACTATAAGCCCCAAAGGAGTGAGAATATGATTCATTCGTTGGACCTGCAGCTGTAGGAAGGAGGGTAAAAGGCCTCACTCTTTGAACTAAAAAGATATATTTTAAAATTGTGTCCTAGAAAAAGAATATGGAAATGGAATTCGTATCCCGAAACTTCAAGTACCTGTACCTTGAATAAAGAGAAAAGTAGAATCTTACCTAAAAGCACTCTGAATCTGAGACTTTTCGGTTGGTTGATTGATTGATATGTATTTACTTCGTTTGTTAAAAGCGATGCTTTACAGAACGAGAACTAGAGTTTAAAGTTGGATCTGAACCACTATAGTGCGTTCTATGCTCATTCACCGAGAATCAAATCACAGAACCTCATACATCAAAGATACGTTCGCTAGCTACTAGATCAACGAAGAGAGCCGTGACTTTTGGGGTTCAAATACGGAAACATTAGGAAGGGACCAGGGATTTATTGTGACTTTTAATGGCATTTAATCTCTTCTTGGGAAATAACACAAGCTGTTATATAAAAGAAGTCCTGAGTGAGTAACTGATCGCACAGGCCAAACCGCTCAAGCTAGAAACTTGAAATTCGGACTGTAGATAAGATTTCTGGCGTAGGGTATCACTAAGGAAGGATTTCTTGGAAATTCGAAGGGAAGGGGTGGCCATGGATTTCTCATTTTAAATAATTTGACACGCGTTTCAACGTTTTTTGATACTTTAGTAAAATGTGGAAAAAAGGGAGGGGAAGAAAAGGGGGCGTGGTTTGCAATTATAAAAATAAGATATCAATATCTAAGAATCTTCGAAGGTTAGAAACATGAAATTTGGTGTATGGACTTCTCATTCAAAATAATACAATATGTATTTCAGCGTTTTTGATATTTTACCTAGAAGGAAAGAAAAGGGACGGTTATTATTATTATTATTATTAATATTATTATAATTGATATTATTATTATTATTATTATTATTATTATTATTATTATTATTATTATTATTATTATTATTATTATTATTATTATTATTATTATAGGATGCTCATATCTCGGGATCCTTTACGGTTAGAGGCATGAAAGTTGGTAGTTTAATTTTTCATTTAAAATAATTAAACATATTTGAGCGTTTTTTGCCACTTAACGTAGAAGAGAAGGAAAAGAGGTGGGGGTGGTTCACTAAAATGCCTTACGAGGTGTTTGAATTTCGAGACAGATTTAGCTTAATGCAATGCTATATGAAAGAGATACGTAGAAGGAAGAACGCGAAAATTGTGCCACGGTAAAACGTAGGAGCATTTACTATACTGTGTGAGGCCGTATGCAGAGCAAATTGGGAGTCTGGGGGCGAAGCCCTACCTAGGTGAAGGCTAGTATAATATAATTTTATTGTTGTAAGCATAGCTATAATTATATTATGTTTCTAACAACTGCATTTAAGAAATTACCTAATAGAGCCAATTTCCAACCCCGTATTCCTAGTCTGGTATAATCATAGATGTTCATTTTACTTCGACCTCACTCACCCTCGCCCTCGCAGTAGCAGTTGGCCCTCGCCCTCGTCCACCCTCGCCCTCGCGAATGGAATTGTCCATCGCCCTCGCGCGCCCTCACCCTTGCTGTCGAAACTTGTCTTCGCCCTCGCGTACCCTCGCCCTCGCCGTCGAAGCTTGTCCTCGCCCTCGCGCACCCTCGCCCTCGCGGCCAAAACTTGTCCTCGCCCTCGCGCACCCTCACCCTCGCCACCGAAGCTTGTCCTCGCCCTCGCGCACCCTCACCCTCGCCATCGAAGCTTGTCCTCGTCCTCGCGCACCCTCGCCCTCGCTGCCGAAACTTGTCCTCGCCCTCGCGCACCCTCGCCCTCGCCGTCGAAGCTTTTCCTCGCCCTCGCGCACCCTCACCCTCGCCACCGAAGCTTGTCCTCGCCCTCGCGCACCCTCGCCCTCGCGATAGGAGTTGTCCATTATCCTCGCTCGCCCTCGCCTTCGTGCTCAAAACTTTTCCTCGCCCTCGCGCACCCTCGCCCTCATATCATTGAGGGCGAGGGTAATTGAGGGTGAGGAGGCCTCGAGAGGGCCTCCTTCGTGAGGATCAGAGCATCAATTATTCAACATATTTGTTGAATTATTTCCTTATCATCAGTGGCGGATCCAGGGGGGCTATCGCTCCCCCCCCAGAAGAGGAAACTTCTTTATTTTATATATACAAATAAAACGCAACCTAGAGTTTAGAGCTCTTAAAAGTAGCTCTAAGTAGCAGTATTACAACCCACCAGCCCCACCAGAAGTCCGTCCTGGATCTGCCCTTGCTTAACATACGTCCTAAAGAAAGGAAACTAAACATATCATCGTATAACTTACTGTGGAACACCTAAAATGGAACAACTGTTACAATGGAGATCTCGGTCGATAGTGACGTTTACATCATTTATCAACAGTATCCAATGCCTTTACTTCAAAATGTTCCTTGAACTACGATGCAAGCATAAGTATTCAGCCACACAAGAGCGGCTCTCATGAGGGTGAGGGTGAAATCAAGGTTTGATGAGTGGCGGTAGAGTGACTGCCGCGGACTATCTGTCAGAATTTGACAGTCAACACGTTGGCCATCCCTGATGTATGTAGCGTAACTGAGGAATTTGAACAAATTCAAAGGGAAAGATCTAAAGAGCTTAATTTTGAACCTCCGTCAGCAAACAAATAAAATACTTCAGAACACTATTGTTGAATTATCACTCGGAAATATATACCCACTCTAACCTATAACATGAATGACTTCATTGATTTGAATGTGAATCTAAGTTAATTGGTATCTTAAAATATAAACTGAAATGTGTCAATGTGCTTGTAAGGTTAATGCTCAAATATTGTTAATATTCACCACTAATAGAGATACATTTGTCCTACCTTAACAATGTTAAAATTTTTAATTTTTTTCAATAATTGCCATAAATTTGAAACTTTGTCTTAAGAAACTACCCTAGGGGCCAATTTGTGTACTTTATCACTTTGGTCTTGGTTCATTTTTGGTAGCTATCATTGTTGGAAAGTTTATTTTCAGTAATTCCCACAATTATGAAATGATATCTTTCAAACGTTGTCTCAAGGATTCCTTACGCTACAAATACGTAAAGGCAAATGAAAAATGAAATCTTTGGTTTAAGATTCCACGATTATGCAAGCTAAATGCTAAAGGAGACAGAAGTGAATGATGAAAGAAATAGTTGAATGAGAATGTGGTAGGAAACTGGAGAATCCCCAGAAAACCCACGAACACGATGTCCTCCACCACGAACTTACTTGGACGGGAATCGAACATGCGACCCTTCGAACAAAGGTAATTTCTCTATCGCTGAGCCACCGTTCCTCCCTAAATGGCACGCTCAGAGCTTAGCGTCTCCAGGGGCCTTGGAAAGATTATCGAGCCTAAAATGATTTAGCACTGACTTTTATAAATCCACCAATTCAACAATTAATAATGTGCAAACTTTAATACGTGCAAACTTTTAAGATTGTAGTAATGAAAGAAAAGATGAAATCTTTAGTTTAGCGCCCCAGAGTTATGTAACTGCTAAAGGAGATGGATGAAATTGCAAGTGAATGATGATGAAAGAAATGGTGGAACGGGAAAGTAAGAGAGCAAACCTTTATTTTCTTTAGCACAAATAATTAAATGTGTAGATTAATTGATTTCCAGAAATTTTATTATAATTAGCAATTAAAAACTGAAAGGGCGATCACAAACTTTTCTTGCCCAGGACCTCGCAACAATTTGTTACACGCTGCCATACATCATTAAAACAGGAGTAGAGTGACTGAGTTATTTTGCTCTGTGGTTGAAAAGTAATAATGCAAAACAGACAATTATTGACTTGAAGAGATAGGATAGTTTAAAAATTCTGACTGGGGAATAAAATCTTCATTTTTACGTCCTACGATTACCGCAGTCTTGTAGCCAACCTGGAACGAAAGAGATTCAGCTCACTGAAGATTCTTTGCGAATATCATTTCAATGTGAATTTCGAACAAAGATCTAAGCTTACCTTCATGTTTACGTTATGTCAAACAACTAACATACACCCTCCATTCCAAAAGAAACAAACTTTTGAAAACAAATAGTACCACTAGTGCCATCTGTTGTAATATTTTACCGGTAGATGGCGTAGTCCCTCATTGACAACTGGTATAAATGTCATGACATTTGGATGCACAGCAACAAAGTTATTGCGTTTCAACTGTCAGTGTGTTGTGTACATCGGTCGGAAAATGAGTTTCAAACAACGAGCTGCAATTGAGTTTTGTGTTAAACTGGGTAAAACTTTTAGTGAAACGCACCAAATGCTACAAAATGCATATGGTGATGAGTGTTTATCCCGTACGCAAGTTTACGAGTGGTTCAGGCGATTCAAATCGGGTAGAGAGACGCTGGATGATGACGAAAGATCAGGCCGTCCCAGAACCGGATTATCGGAAGAAAACATCGAAAAAGTGCGTGAATTCATCAAACATAACAAAAAATCGTCGGTGAAAGTTATTGAAATGGAATTAGGCATTCCTCAAACAACCGCATACCGCATTTTGACCGAAGTTTTGGGCCTTAAGAAGGTTAATTCGCGGTTTGTACCACACAAACTCACCGAACACCAAAAAGTTGATCGAATTGCGCATTGCAAAGACATCGTTAAAAGTGCTCGGCAGGATCGAAACTTCTTGAAATCAATTGTAACTGGTGACGAGACGTGGTGTTTTGAATATGAGCCCGAAACAAAGCGGCAAAGTGCTGAATGGAGAGCGCCGGATGAAGGAACACCCAAAAAAAGTCGCTTGGTGAAGTCAAAAGTTAAGGTGATGCTGATTTGTTTTTACGATTCAAAAGGAATTATCCACAAAGAATTTGTTCAGCCCGGCCAGACAGTCACTGGAGAGTTTTACTTGGGCGTCATGAAGCGTTTGCTGGCAAGAATTCGTCGTATTCGGCTCGGATATCGCGAAATCGGCAGTTGGACTCTTTTGGACGATAATCCACCATCACATCGTTCGCGACTTGTAACTGAATTTTTGGTCAAAAATCACATTATTCGGTTGAATCATCCGCCCTATTCACCAGATCTCGCTCCGTGTGATTTCTATCTGTTCCCGAAACTGCATTTGGCGATGAAAGGAAAGTGGCACGCATCGATTGATGCCATTGAGAAGGCGACGACCGCCGTCCTAAAGACCATTCCAATAAAGGACGTGGAGAAGTCGTTTGACAACTTGTTGGAGCGTGCAAATATGTGTATCGATGCAGAAGAGGAATACATTGATTAATAAAAATGATTTGTTCCAAAATGTACATTGCTTTTTTTATTTTTTTAAAACGTTAGGTTTCTTTTGGAATGGAGGGTGTATAAGGTGGAAATTATTCAACTTTTTTCATAAGATGTAATCCAGCTGACTAATTAAAATTTTATAAGCTTTATATGTTATATGTTGATTGATTAAATGTTGCACCTGATAATATGTAGTCGTTACTGCTTGTTACATAGTATTAGCGTGTGTAATGGTTGTATGGGGGAGAGGAGTATTTAAACGCTAATATTCTAAAGTGAAATATTTACATAAAAATTAGGATAATTAAACATTTTCAATAACTCCCTCTTAGACTTAGACTCTGGTTATAGGTCGATTACCGGTGATTACTGAAAGTTAATGATATTGAAATATACAAAGGAAGTTAGTATAGTGTCTAGCAAGCATGTCTGCTTTGCAGCAAGTCTCAGGTTCGATTCCCTTGAGTAAAGTTTGAATGCATTATGGTGGTTCGGATCCTACCATAAACTATAGATTCACGTACCATTTAGCATCGGCATCGGTGATGAATTATAAAGGGACATTAACTCTAATACGTCAGAATATAGACAGATCGACTGATTCCCAGATATTCATAAGTAAAACTTATATTTTCCAAAACAGCAAATTACGTTAGTAGAGTGCTATTTTTTTCTAAATATAGATCATGAACGGTTTGAAATTATGTTTTTTCTGTTGTGTGAGAACGTTTCTCTATAGTTAGAATTGAGGACATCTTCGAAAGTTCCCCTTCGGGAGGATGAACACTAAGAATCATGAAATTATAGGTGTAAACCTGAATGCAGTTTTACCCACTTATCTCAATAGTAATCTATGTAAATGTAAGGTCACTTGACAGGTCCAAATGTAAGGTCACTTGACCAAAGGCTTAGATAATGTCCCCACAACCTCCACGATGCGGGGCCACCAACTCCAGGGATGTAAAATATATAGAAAATGTTTAGAAAGTAGAGGCGAATAACTAGGGGCTGCAGCGGGCAGGGGCTGTGTTGCAATAATAGACTATCAAAAACTTCCTGCTCAAGTCCTAAAATTTCACACGGCGTACACCATAGTCTTAAAATTTTCACAGAGTATATGCTAGTCTTACAAATTTCACAGGTTATATATGCTAGTTTTGAATATAGTACTACACGCCTTGAAGCAGAAAGTATGCGCAATGACTAAGATTGAGCAATACACGTTCGTATACTCTCGACTACACCCCTGAATATATGCTTTTATTTTCTTAGTTTGCTTACATACGTGTGACGAAAATCTGGGAGGAACGCGACCACCCAAGCCCCTCGTTACGACGCCCATGATTAGATGAACCATAGCCGAATACTTCAGGTAGTTTTGCTTCTTTATTTCTAAGTTTTCCTATGCTTTGCTGACTAAATATCAGTTGTCAGGGAGCTTTAAAACTTGCGATATAGAACCAAATCATTCTATTTTAATATCCTATTTAGCGAAAAAAAATAAATAATAAAAACGTCGATAATGAAGGGTAACAGATCACTGAAAGAAGCCTACTGGACGCCCAAAATAGTCTCCCTTTTCAAGACTGTGCGCTGCATATTCTTACACTATATTAAAAACGCTTTCAAAGATACCAATCTTAAAAAAAAAAAAAATAATAATAATAATAATAATAAATAAATAAATAAAATAAAAATAAATAAATCTTTAGTTTAACATCCAACGGTTATGCGATCGATGGCTAAAGGAAACTGATGGAATTGCAAGTGAATGATGATGAAAGAATAGGTGGAATGAGAAAACGGGAGGAAACGGGAAAATCCCGAGAAAACCCAAGTATACGCTATCGTTCTCCACAAACTCACTTGGCCTGGGATCGAACGAGTGACCCCTGAAACCAGAGATTGGCTGTAGCACTGAGCCAGCGTGTTCCCGTCCAATAATACCAACCGTGTTAATCGTTTCATTGCAATAAATATTTTCGTTTTTAGTTTTCAGTATTGACTTAATAGTTTTGTGACCGGGTACTTGGAAAACGGATAGGATTTCAATTAAAAACGGTTGTGGGCTGGCCTAGATAGTTGCGATCTACACTTAACGTAATTATCTTAGAATGAGATTTTATTTACAAAATTGACAATTCAGTTAAACCATTAATAGTAGTGCTTTATAAGATAATCCTAATTTAAGATCAATTAAAATTATTGATCAACTAATAACTGACTTTGATGAAGTGGATTACACTAAGTGTGATCAATTTACAGTGTCTACATTTAATTCATTAAAAAAGTTCGTTATTGAATTCTTCGCCCTCGCGCCTTCGCTTTTCCTCGCCCTCGCGCACCCTCACCATCGCTGCCGAAACTTGTCCTCGCCCTCGCGCACTCTCACCCTCGCCATCGAAGCTTGTCCTCGCCCTCGCGGCCAATACTTGTCCTCACCCTCGCGCTCCCTCGCCCTCGCGTCACTGTGGGCGAGGGAACTTGAGGGTGAGGATGCCCTCGAGAGGGCCACCCTCGCGAGGGTGAACATCTCTGGGTATAATGCTTTTCTTTCTTTACATATTTAATTATATCGCTGCAAAAGAGGGGGTGTATTCGTACAAAATACCCTATACAAAGCATCAACAGAAAGAACATTTCAACACTAAAGAGGTTGAAGACATGGCTACGGTTCTGGATGGGTGCAGATCGACTTAGCGACCTGGCAATACTATATACGCACCAAGACAAACGTAGATTACGCTCGTGTCATTGGCAGATTTGCCAGGAACAAGATAGGGCGTAGATTTGAGTTTGTGCTGTAACTTTCCCAGAGGTGGACTGCAAGGTGACTAAGGCTGTTGTTTGGTTTTCGCCCGTCGTGGTGTTTGGTCGTAATTATTTTCAACTCGTGGGTACTCCACAAAAATCATGAGCCTGAGTATAAGTTGAACTCCTTGGATGTATCTGAATCGCAAACGAACTCGAAAAATTTTCTGAAATTGCTTTGTTAAAATCTTTAACTGAAACAAAAGGGCACAACCACAATCGTAAAAGATGTGTACCCAGGGGTGTAGCCAGCAGGTTTGTGTAGGGGGGGGCGTCGTTTTTGAGGGGGGGCCAGCTACAATGTACAAAGCCAAAAAAAAAAAGTGTTGCTGCTAGTGTTTTTGAGGCCTGAAAGAAAGGAAAATTTTGGTTTTCTTCTGGAAAACTAAAAACACTATTTTAGCTTATTATTATTATTATTATTATTATTATTATTATTATTATTATTATTATTATTATTATTATTATTATTATTATTATTATTGTTATTATCCATAAATTATATTCGAGATAGTTTTTATTATGCTTAATCAAGAACTATTGCCCGGGACCAAACGCTATACTTTGTGCATAACTATAAAGGCAACCAAGAAAGTTTGCCTTTTCGTGGAAGTCTGTGTTCAATTGCACCTCACACCGTGAGTTGAATGCGAGTGGAGATAAGGCGAACGTCAGTTGTTGGTGTGAGTATATCCAAAATACTACCTGGTTGTGGCAATTCAGACACACCGTGAACTTGCGTAAAGACAGAGGGAACATGGGACATCCACAGAGCGTCATAAGAGCATGTATGCTGAACGAGTTCAAATGGAGGTCAAATGCCGCTGTAGCGGGACAGAAGATAT
This sequence comes from Thermobia domestica, assembly GCF_964235325.1. NCBI lineage: Eukaryota > Metazoa > Arthropoda > Insecta > Zygentoma > Lepismatidae > Thermobia > Thermobia domestica. The sequence continues at coordinate 80,395,436 of NC_137460.1, forward strand.
GCCAGGCCTTTGGTGAGGGTGTCGTCACGACGCGAACATTGCAGCGATGGTTTAACAAGTTTAAGGACGATGACGAAACACCCGAAAACATCACGTGCCGGAAGACCAACACATGTACAAAGAGGAACTGGGACTACAATTCAGTGTGTGGAGAAACCATTCGGCAGCACATCCATCAACTTGTGAAGCACTACAAGTTGGGTCAATGGGTCTCACATATTTTGACTCCGGGCCAGAAGGAAACGCGGCAGTCGCCTGTGTTTATTTACTGTTTCGGAGCCATTTCTGGACAGGGCGTTGACATGTGATAAAAAGTGTGTCCTATACGAAGCTCCACGGCGCCGTCATCATTGGTTAGCATCCCATGAACCGATTTCAAAACAGCCGAAACCAGCACTGTTCCAGAAGAAGGTCCTTCTGTGTGTTTGGTGCATCGTGCATCGGGAACTGCTACCAGCTGGTCAGAGTATCAACGCAACTGTGTAGTGTCTGCAGTTGACCTGTGCTCAACAAAAACTCAAAACTCTGGAGCCATCGCTTCTGAATTGGAAATGGGTCCTCGTTTACGGGACAACGCTAAGTCCCACGTGGTTAAGATGACTCAGGACACCATTTTCCGCCTTGGATGGGAAACAATATTGCAACCACTATATTCCCCGGGCATTGCACCGTCCGATTATCACCTGTTCCAGTCTTTGAACAATCACCTTAGAGGACGCCAGTTCAAATCCCTAGTAAAAGTCCAAAATGCACCTGATACTTTCTTCGTTTCACGGCCCACCAAGTTCTACCGCGATGGATTCCATGGCCTTCCAGAACGTTTTCAGAAGGTCGTCGATGCTGATGGGGACTATTTTTGATCTTCCAGGTTAGGTGACATATCAATGTTCGAAGGTGGTGGGTGAAAAAGCAACAAAACTTTTCTTGGTTACCTTTAAATTTAAGACCTTGTATACAGAACCTATCTACACAAGATTGATTTTCTTTTAAATTTCACTTAATTTTTTTACGGTTTCCTGACAAAAATATTTATTATTCTTGACTAAAAAGAAAAAAAAACAATTATTTTATTACACTGAGTAGAAATAAAATAATTCAATGAAATCCAAATTGAATAAAAGATTGATTCTCACCAAATTTTCCATTCTCTATGTCTTTTAAAACACTTATTAAAGCACATAAAAATATACTTGTTAAAGCATATAAATCGCAGTAAATTGTGTAATCTGCTGTCACAAAAAAAGTATCCTATTTTTCGATCGGTATAAGGAAGAGATACTATACTATTTTTCGATCGGTATGGAAAAAAACAATATTTCTCCTTACTATTTTACAATAAATTATTAATTGTCAATAAAATTTGTTACTTTTAAATGAATGAAGCGAGATAATTTTACTATGATGTTTTAAAAGCTGGTCATTTGGGGGGGCCAGGAAACCATTTAGGGGGGCCCGGCCCCGGTGGCCCCCCCTTGGCTACACCCCTGTGTGTACCGGTATATAGGCTATATTATATTTTTAATAAACAGTTATATATTATATATATGATATTTGTTTGTGTAACATCCCACGTGTGTGCCAGAACGGCTAAAGGAAACGTGGACCTACTGATTATAGTGGAATCCGAACCACTTTTTCGTTCAACTGTATCCCCACCGGGAATCGAATCCGGGATCACACGCACAAAAGGCAAGCGTGTTAGCCTTTAGACCAAACGGGGTCCATATTATATCTGAGATGAAAGAAAAACAAGTTATACGTACATTATTCTCTATTGGTAATTTCGTTTAAAGGTGATAATTTTTTCAAAATTAAATTTTAATTTGCATTTTAAAAAAATATGTGATATTGTCAAATAATATCGCCAGTCGGTATGTTTTAGGAAATATAGTGTGTGCTGTAATGAACGGAAACATCACTTTGGTTTTACATTTCTGATCTTCTTTCGTTCATTTTGTTGTAGACTTTGCTAATCTTTCAGTTTTTTTTTTTTTTTTTACTAGTTATACATTATAATAGCTTATATTGTAATTCTATATAATTTTAATTCGTGTAAAATTTATACACATTTCGTGCTAGATCCGACAAAATTTCTGTTGAGTTTGCGCAAGAGAAAGTTTAGTATTGATATTTTTATTATTACATTATTTGCAGTATTTTACTGAATAAATTGTGCGTTTACCTTCGTAATGATTTATATGGTTAACCCTAGAAATACCAAGGGGGGGGGGGTCAATTTTGCCCGCGCCACTTTTTTTGTTCAATTTGAATACCTTAAAATGTTCGTATAATATATCAGTGATTTCACGCATATTTGTATATATACACTACCAGTGCTGGAAATATTCTCGGGTTTGAAATTTGTTCAACAGTTTAACCATGAGGCAATAAATAAGGTCTGAAAATTACTTGAATCGAGCGCGGGCAAATTTGACCCCCCGTTGGTACTTCACGTAGCTGACGCGAGCATGGTCTTTCTAGGGTTAAGGAGTACCGCAATATATTATATTTATGTAGGATTTATCTTCACGATTCATTTCTTTGTATGTTAATGCTGTAGGTTAACTTCAAATCGTCGCTCTGGATTCCTGTTAGTAGTACAGTACAATGCTTAAATGCAGCTATGATTAGTATTATGTATTAGAAAGTGTATCCATTTCATTCTCCTGTACTTGATCTGTGCCCTTGAAAGCGCAGGCCATAGTTCTTTTAAGGCAAAAACCATAACATCCTTATTTCAGGGGAAAGCCACGAAATTCAAGTTCGGGCAATCACTAGATACTACGAGGAATAATCACGGAGCCACTAAACATCCTTGGAGTTCAGTTTGAATATTATATTTCTTCTTTTTCAATTTTCGATTTGCTGAATTATATCTGATATAAACAGAAATGAAAGCAATATGTAAAGATTGCTCCCCTATATTTTGGCCCATTTGAACACTGTGTGCCATATACTATTAAACATTAATTATTAATTATAAACTTTATAATTAATGTATTTTTTAAGCTACCAAGAAACGTATACAGAAATATCATAATGTATTTTGTTATTTGTTGACATTTTGTATTATTCCTTATGCATGTAGGGGAAACCATATAGTCGTTGGCACTCTGACAATTATTGGCACTTTCCTTAGTTTTTTCACTTTACTAAGGAAAAATGAATACGTGTTGGTAAAAAATTCCTCCAGCTGGCAGCTCTGATCCTCTCTGCCCGCGTTCCCGTTGTTTGTTTTGCCGGAAACCTTTCAGTTGGAGGCAAGCTCTAGTCGACAGTGGAAGCTATTTGGATTTTTCAATTTTGCAGTTAATTCTTATACTTTTTGTTAAGGATATCTATCAGCTTAAGAGAAATGTAATTAGTTTGCTATTGTTTAAAATGTTCTAATATTTTTTGCACGAGAGGAATTGGGTCTACTAATCATTCCAATGGTACATTTTCAACCGATTTGTTTGTCCTGCGAGTGAATGCATGGGGTGCCAATAACTGTACGAATGAAAATATAAAATGTCAGTTATTGGCACTATAGTGCCAATTACTGTCTCTGATGCTGAAGAATAAAATAGCTTGAAAACTGTCCGATAATGCTTTCCATCTCCACATCTGTTCTTGGTCAAAATTTTAGTTTCCTACTCTAATAAGTAACAGTTATTGGCACAGTGCCAAGAACTGTATAAATGACCATGCCAGTGACTGTAAGGATTTGCAGCAGAATAGGTTCTGGTAATGAAATATGTCTAATATGCCTATTGAAATTATTTGTTCATGTAGTCGAGTTCATGGGCAGGCTGGCAAAGTTTGGCCCACCCGGCTGAGTTACAGAGTTAGCCCACCATCAAAATTTATTATAATAGTTTGAACTTTGAGTTACAGCAAGAAAGTATTTTTCAAAACTCAGCTAGTCGGCCATGAAGTGCGCGTGGTCAGACACAAACATAGTTATTAACAATAGCGAGCTAGCCTAAGTCAATGTGAGTAACGGAGTAAAGAAACTCCGGTAAAGAAAAGTCTGCTGTGAGATTCAAAACGTTAGTCCCAAACGTCTGGACCGTTATGGCATTGTTGGTTTTAGCAACTGGGCATTTATTTTCAACTTTTTCTTTTTAAATGGTAGGGCCTAGATCAATGTCAAACTTAAATTATTTCATATAAAATTAATTACAAAACGTTTTCTTATTGTTGCAGAAATCGGCACGCAATGCCAAATATTGGAAGAAAAAGATATGCACTATAACAGAGAAGTGCTTCCCTTGAAGTAATATCAAAAAGTGTAGGAATAAAGACAGATCGAAGCAGTATGGCGTTCCTCGGTCTACATTACAATTCCATCTGAGAAATCAAGATGTGAAATCATCTTCCGGACCACGACCCATTTTAGAATAGGAAGAACCATTGTTGGTGAAATTGTTAATAAAATGTGCTGAAAAGAGTTTTCCCAGAAAGAAACAGGATATTCTTAAAAGTGTTCTCGTGACTTTCTCGTGAAACATCCTCGTCCTAATCCGTTTCCAAATAACATGCCGGGAGATGGATGGTATAAATCGTTCTTTCAAAGGAATCGTAAGGTTGCGGAAAGAACGTGCGAATCTGTTACAGGTGCGAGTGCTTGTGTAACAGAAAACGACATAAGATCATGGTTTCGTAATATACAGAAGTATTTTGAAGCAAATAACCTTACAGATGTTCTGCAGGATGCAACACGTGTTTACAACGGTGATGAAACTAACTTTTTGCTTTGGCCGAAAACTGGAAAGGTGTTAGCGGAAATGCAAAGGAGTCTTTAACAGTTTTTTATGTTTACTTTCAGTGCTGCAGGTGACGTAACACCCCCAATGATAGTTTTCCCTTATGTTCGTGTGCCTAATGATGTGGCTCTATCTGTGCCTACAGGATAGGGTATCGGTCGCAGTGAGAACGGGTGGATGAAAGCCGAAGTATTTTATGGATATATAGGTAATATGTTGTATCCGTAATTAAAATCGAAAAATGTCAAGTTCCCGATTATATATTTTGTGGACGGTCATAAAACTCATCTTACTTACCAACTTAGCGAACTTTGATGCAAGCTTCAAATTGAACTCATTGCTCTGTATCCCAATTATACAAGAATATTGCAACCTGCTGACGTTGCCGTATTTACACCATTGAAGGATGGGTGGAAGCAAGTGGTACGAGAGTGGCAACTTTATAATCAATTGCAGTCTCTGACGAAAGCTAAATTTGCTCCTCTGTTGAAACAAGCACTTAATACTTACATTTCGTCATCTATTATACAAAATGGATTTAGGTCATGCGGTTTACACCCATTTGATCCCAACGATATAGATTACACTAAATGCGTTGCAAAACCAATACAAACAGTTCAAGAAATATGCGGTGGTAATGAGCAAACTAAGGATGTAGTATTAACCAGAACCGAGTTTGAAAGTATAGTAGGAACTGATGTAATGAGAAGACTTCAGGAAGTTGACAATGAACAAGTCCTTGTAAATAAGAACGAAGAATTCCATGTACTGTATCTCTTATTTCAACATTTTATAAATAATAGTAGGCCTAAGTCTTCGGTAGAGAGATGTGTTAATCTTCAGTCGGGGCAGGCGAACAATCAGGAAGGTTTACCTGTATCATCTGCATGTATCCAACTCAATGATTTCAACCACTCAGATACTGCTAGTGATGCTCATACTCTTTGTGAAGTAAACCCTAGTACACCTACCAATGGCAGTACTACAGATGCAAATGCTTTACAAAAAGGTTCCGGCTCAACTCCAAAAAAGTTAAAGACCGAACATCCATTGCTGCAAGATGTTTTAGTATGGCCAGAAACTCCTAAGAGAAAGGGGAAACGAAATGTAGAAAGATTGCCGTTTGCAAGAACATCTCATAAATATCAAGCTATTTTGCACGGCAAAAATGAAGAAAGCAATGAGCTGAACAAGAAAAGATCAGAAAGCAAACAAGGAAGATGTCTGAGAGAAAAGAATAAGAGTTAAAACGCAGAGGAAAAGCATCTGCACAGAAATCAAAGCATGAGGTCTATCTCGATTATTCAACGCAGATAAGCGGTCCTTCAACTTCTAACCTTGAACAAGACAAAGGGCTGACGGAATCATTACAAAATGGAACGCTCACAAGGATGCTGAACTTCGATTCGTCATCAGCTGCGAGAAGCAACGTAATATCCTGCAAACACTGTTTTCAGCCATTCTTTTCGGGAAGGATGGATCTTGAATGCGAATTGTGCCACAGTCGTTGCATTCCATAGTACCATAAGGAACACATACCAGAAGACATAGAAGATGGATTTGTGTGTCACGGGTGCTACGTTCTAAAGGATGACAGTGAATGTGGTCTCAGATGAGGACGAGATTAATGAAACGGATTGACATAAATCATTGAAACATACAATTTTGATTGTGCATTTCCCATTTCTTCAATTTTAAAAATATGTTGTGCATTCCCCGATTTCAATTTGTATTTACTTCATAATGTTCAAGGTCTAAAATGTCTATTTCTTGTCTATTAATACATACAATAACTGATATTACTTCCAGTCAGGCCTACAAGCCTTATTTCTGACAATCGTATCTTCTACTGTATGCTTTATAGTGGTGCCAATAACTGTCCTCATTGGGTGCCAATAACTGTTTTTTGAGTGCCAATAACTGTAAGATCATTGTCACATTACAAAATATATTTTTATTGCCAAACTTTACATTTGTATTGTAATTTCTCCACATATTATTCAATTAGAGTTTCCCAGAAAGTATATATTAAAAAATCGCCGGTATATGTTATAAAATAAGTCTGTTATAAAGATATGAATGAAAACAAATCCTTAAAGTGCCAATAACTGTATGGTTTCCCCTATACATTTGATATTGATTTTTGCGTACACCGAATCTGTCGTTTTTTTTTTTTTTTTTTCAACTGCTGTTCCGCAATTGTTATTCAAAATATAAACAATTAGAGCAAATTGTACATTTTTCCGCTAAAATGAATGCCATAGTCAATACAGTATTTTCTTTTGTGCAAGTATTGTGCAAGACAGCGCATCTGATATATTGCGTTGACTAGTAAATCATGACGCCGCCATGTCTCCGAAATGAAAGTGCGTATTTAATTTAAATCTTCAGAATACTTTCATTAAAAAAAAAAAAAAAAAAAAATTCGGGTCTCAAAATGGAATCAGGGAATCAGATTTAGCTAAAACAGGTTTAGATACCCCCCCCTCAAGTCCCACATTCATATGCGTCCGATTTTTTCAAAGTAAAATTCTGGTCACCTTGAGGCTACGCTCATCTTCCAGGGAGCGAACCGCCCCCCCCCCCCAAACGATCTTTCTGGATCCGCTAGTGCGTCTCATATACCCTCGCTGCTGAAAGGGACGCCAAACTAAATACCAATCAATCAATCAAATCCTTCATCCTCCGCTTTAGCCTAGAGAGCATAACTATTCAGTGCCGTGGAAAATCAGTGCCCGGGGAGACAGTATACGATGACGCCCCTGTACATATGAGTGAGGTCGACAGACCAGCCGCGAAGAGTAAGAAAATTTTCAAAAATAAAACGTGCTTTTCCTTCATTTTGAGCATATTTTATTACTTTTTCCTTCCATTTTATATATACATATATGCACCTGCATTTTCCTAACATGAGTAACATTATAGGACTACTTCCTAAAGCAGGAAGAGGATTTAAGTATATACTAGTAATATTCTAAGTAATTTTCCCTTTTTTCCTTCCCAAATTTTGTGCCCCTTTGCTTCGGCGCCCGGGGCTGTCACCCCGCTCGTCACCCTAAGGCACGGCACTGTAACTGTGGACGTTAAATTAAAGATTAAATTTCATTTCATGTCTTGAAGAAGAAAAAACTAATCGTGCACTTGCCTTTGATTGCCTACATATCCTAGGCAGAACACAGTAACTAATATTTTACTTTCATCTCTATTTTTGGAGGCAGTTTCTAAAGTATAAATGTACTTTTAATGACTGCTTACTACTCATAATACAATGGATTATAATTTAGACTATCAGTATTTGTCTTTTTACAACCGAAACTGAAATCACAGCTATATTGTCACGCATGTTTTAAGATCAGTACGTAAATATATACAACACCACGTGTCGTGTCGCTACGACTTCAAAACATGAAAAAAAAAAAAAAACACTAAAAGATTAGCCGAGAAGGAACTAACTGCAGAGGGATAAAACAAAAAAAGCGCTCCAGAGCTTGACATTTCCTGCAACTGCTGAGTTCCAGATGGCGTGCTAAAATGTCAAACGTTAACTTAATAAGGCTAACTTTCCTTTGGAACTAACTCTTCGATCTAAAGAATTTGACATTTTATTCTAGTAACTTGCATTCATTGAATCGCGGAGATAATGCATCAAATAAACAATAAGGAAACATGCTTCCCTTAAAAATTAAACAAAATCAAATAAATAGTACTAAAAAGTAAAAAAAAAAAAAAAAAAAAAAAAATCAAAAAAGTTTTAAAAAATAGTTGTTTCAAGAAAATTACTTTGTATAAAAAATGTATTTATGGATGACTAAAAAGAAAAGCACACAGGGTTAGTTCTCTCATATAAGTTGATTGTGAGGAATATGCTGAAAATAATGCCTTTATTTGTAGCTGACATGACAAGCTTTCCACTGATACCTGTATCGATGCTATCTGTCAAAGACAAATAAAGGTATAATCTTGGAGGCACTACTTTCTGAATCAACCTCGTAGAAAAAAGTTAAAAAAAAAACAGAATTTTTTATATTTTAGTACGATTTGTTATATATTTTTTAAAACTTTTTAAATATGATTTGTTTATTTTTTTTAAAAAAAGGAAAGCATGTTTTTAAAGATATATTTTTTAAATTTATTTTCTACTTTACTCATAATTAAATACATTTTCTATCTTTTGTAGAATTTTATTTGTTTCCTTTCGTACAGGCTTGCCTAGACTCTGTCTCTTTCGACACTATAGTCTACCTGAGTAAGAGAAAAAATATTTTTGTTGTAGGATAAAATGAAGAAATGGGAATAAGATTTAAAAATGCATTAGGCGTTCTAAACTGATACGCTATAATCCATTATAATCAATCGCGCATAATGCTTTTAAAGTCGTAGACAAATTTCTTCGTTTTACACACTAAAGAATCTCCTTTTTCTTGTGCATTTTATAGGAGCATTGACTATATTATTTTATTTTTTTAATTTCTCATTATGTTTTCATATTCACTCAGTTCTTGAAGTCTATCGCAATTTCATATTTTGTAATTTACGAAGATTCTCTGGATGCTATACTGTGTATACCACATTTAGAGCATTTTTAGTTGCATAACGGAATATGACATATAACTAACACACAGCAATATGATGTAAATATTAATTAATGTAGAAATACAAAGAAACATATAAAAATAACAATGAAATTTTGTACTGTCACCCATCTTATATCTATGTGCAAAATATGATCATTGTACGCCAGCAAATGAGTTAAATCAAGGCTGCAAGATTTGAAGACATGGTTGAATTATTAAGTTAAATAGAAGTACGAGGGGTGACCCAAAAGAAACCTTTTTTTTTTTTTTTCAAAATTCTTTCAGTCTCCCTCAAAGTACTCTCCCTTAGATGGGATGCATTTCTCCAGTCTTGTTTCCCACTGTTTGAAGCACGTCTGGAGCACTTCAACTTTGATATCGTCCAGTGTCCTCTGCGAAGCTCTTTCTAAAGGCTCCACATCAACCCCCTCCTTCCTGTACATCTTTTTTTAACCCTCGGGAACAGAAAAAAGTAGCACGAGGATAGGTTTGGCGAATATGGAGGGTGTGGAACGATAGCCCACCCCTGAGAGCCCAAATAGCGGTTCACAGACAAGTTTGTGCCTCAGCAGACAATGAACAAACTGAGCGGCAACACGTCTGAGTGAGGTTTTCCTCATCCACACCAGGCAAATGCCAGGATGGTACCTAACATTGAGGTCCCAGGTTCGTTCCTTCCTTCCTTCCCTCTCCTCAGATAATGTGATCAGCGAGGGACGTCATCCCTCATACTAGAGCGGGCTAATATGGTCCTAGATGCCGAATTCCTAATCCTAATCCTACATCATGTAGTTCTCCCTTGGCGGGTGCTTCGATTGCACTCGATACGGTTTCACGCTCACTACTACACAATGTTTGAACGGAAGAGTCTTATCTATTGGTATGGAACAACATGCGATCTCCAATGAACAGATCTAATTTGCGTTTCGTCATCCGCTTACAAAACGTACGAAACATTTTTTTTTTTTTTCCGGCCGCAACAACATGAGTCATCCTTCATCACCCTTCAACTTTCCCCAATCCCGAAGCTGAAGCTCAGGTTGAAGGGTAACTGTTTTGAAAATGTAAAGATCCACCATCAATAGCAGGCGATTTAACATGCAGTGTTTTTCAAGAGACAAAAGAAATAGTAGTAGTGTTATCACTGCACAAAAGGATTTTCTTTGAAAAAGACTGCAACAAATTTAGCCACATAAAGTACTATGTTGTTTATAGGTTTACAGCAGTTTCGTAACGTTTTTATACCACTACAGAAACTAAGGCCTGTGACAAACATCTTGGCATTTCAGCTAAACGAATAAAACGCAAGCTCTGGCGTGACGTTGTCAAGTGGTAAAGGGGTGTGGCTATGGGTAAGCAGACAAACTACAACGCGATCAGGTGACAGGGGATAGACATGGATGTGTGCAGATTAAACGTGGCAATACCGCTGGCCTTTCATTTGCTAGCAGCATTTAAAGGAAACTTGGAGCGCCGCCTTCAAATGCCAAGATGTTTGTCACGCCGTTTCATTTTTTCAAAAACGAAATAATCGTGATGATTTTGCTTGTGCTACGATTCTACTACTGACATAAGACCCTGGATATTCCACTTAAGATCTATAGTACGGCCGCTGTATGTCTGGCTCTGACAGCTATGCTAAAAAGAGAGCGAGGTTGATACTACACTGACACTCCCCGAGAAGACCCAATAAGTGACCGAGATGACACTGCGCTAGCATGGAAACCAGACGTTGTTGCCGCTCCGTATTCTCCCTTTTGTTTGTGCATAGTTGAGTGAAACGTGCTGTGAGATGGTGTTTGGTTATTGGGACTTTTTTCTTTTCTTTTTGTGTGTTTAGGTGTGCTATTAAGAATAGCGTTGTTATTAATTGGTGACAATGGCTAGTTCTTCAGAACTAAAACCAAAGAAAATGGGAATGTATAAAGGACAAATCGGCAACAATGTTTTGTCCATGTGCAGAACTGTCAGAGCCAGAGACGTAGCGGCCGTACTTTAGTGATGTGATGCATGTAGCCCCTGCTTTGACTTATATTATGACGCGTTATTTCTTCTCTCTTTTAGCGCATATGGTACAATATACAGTACGTTATGCCCCGCTCGGTTTAGGAACCATTGCAGCAAACGAATGTTACGAATTGCGTTGATACAAGAACGTGATGGCTGTTGTAGTATATGTGAAGAAACTGGTTACGTTTCATCAGTAACTTTGATAAAAGATTACTGTTGATTTAAGCTGAAGGAATTTTATACGTTATACAGGGTGTCTGAGAAGCCTCCGTACCCCTAGGTTTAAATTATCACAGAGAACAATGCCAGAGTAATTTTACTTGTGATATTGGTAATACTGTTTTCATGGTAGCAGCCATCACTGTCTGATATTTCTTCGTTACGTGGAGCATTTCAGTTGTAAAGTCATGGCTGATGTGAATGGCTTGCACTTATACACAGTTGAGGAACGATTACTGACATATGTGTTACTGTTCCCACGAAGCCTGGACCTTATAATACCAGATAACTTATTGTCAGGAATAATTAAGTCCTATGGTACAGGCTGAGCAAAGACTAGTGCGAAAGTGTAGAGGAAGCTTTTGTCGAAGTTTTCTTGCACTATGGCTGTAGCTGGGTGACCTTCACTAACAAACCTTAAATTCCTGAAACTAACGACAAACAGCCGTTTTAGATGGGTCATCATCACCAAACGTAGCACCCATTCGATTGATACATAGTTACTTCAGTAAACTATCGAAAATCAAAATTAATCATTGTATGAAAATGCTCTCTGGTCAGTTTTTTTCTGCCGACTTCCTCACTTCAAACTGCTCATATAGAGCAAAAAGCAATCATTATTAGTTGGAAAGCTATGCAAGTTTCTCACACTAAATTCCCAAAACTTTCGGTGGAAACCTCAGCGGAGGAAAAGAAACATTCTATGCAACGCAGTGATTTATCCAGAATTTTGAACTTAGGGGGAATGTTCAAAAAATCTGGGGCGGGGTGCAATCTTGCATAAAGGTTCTATACTATTATCGTCTTTTTAATTAGCGTTTTTTCTTTCTTTACAAACTAAAATTCGTTGATGCAACGAACGATTACATTGAATTTCCTTCCTCAGCCAGAGCCAATTAGCGTCGACTTTCTCGTGACTATCACAGCCGTGTAAAGGTTGATTTCCATTCAATCTTGTGTTGCGTGCTTTGCTTGAAAATGTATCTTGTCGGAAGTGTTATTGTATTCTGTTGGCACTTAAAAAAAGGAATTCACAATCTTTACAAACCAAAATAGCAAGATTTTTAATGGTGTCTTCCCGTTCTGCCCAAAGGTTCTCCAGCACTTTGTAGAAAATATTTTAAATGATCTTATCTTTAGACAGAGCGGGAATTCCCGTTCTGCCTAATCTTTCGAGACGAAGAATTCTGTCCAGAGAGAGATTTCTTCAACAGAAAGTTTCTTTAGTAATTGTAACAGATTCTAGATTCTGTAAGAAGAATAACTATTTCTTTGTTTTATAATAAATTTTAGATGTTATTCTACTTGTTCTTCTCGAAAAAAAAAAACACTAGATACAGTTCTGTTATTAATAGTGTTATTCACATCTATTTCAGTAAAAATGAATGTGATTAAAAAAAAAAAAAGTAGTTTCTCTACATGCAGAGAAATGGAAAATTGATTGACACTGTAGCAAGAAAGCCGTCTGACATTGTAGCTGAAACGAAGATAAAACAAACTTACTTCGGTCTAGTATCAAGTCATTTCACAACAAAATTTAATTCAGTTTTCCAGTAATTCACCTCCAACATGCTAAGGCTCGCAGTCAGGGGCGACTTTAGGATTTTAATTTTGGTTAAGCCCGCTCCCTCGCGTCTGGATACATATGCATATTTGATTGATTAATGACAATAGGAAATTACTTTTACAGTAGTGGTTGATGCTGTTTATTAAATTTTTACCATTAACATAAGTGGAAAATATATTTACTCTTTATTGTATGTTTTAGTGTTTATTTTTCAAATTTTTTGGATAGGCCCGTGCCTACCTGCTAAAGCCGTCACTCCTCGCAGTACGTAAAAGGTGTCACAGTTCACATGTCTTGAGGATGTGAACTGTGGCACCTTTTACGTATTGCGACTCTTAGCATGTTAGAGATGAACTACGGAAAAAGATAAAATCTTGATGTGAAATAATTTGACATTATATCGAATTAAGTTTATTTTATGTTCGTTTCAGTTAACATACGTCAAACGGCTTTCTTGCAACTGAGTCAATCAATTTTCCATTTGCCCGCAGAATATATATATGGTAACTATTATTTTTCTTGCAGATATGTGAACGGATCACAAACTTCTACGTGTTGTGTGGAAGTTATGCAGAACAACAGATGGCTTTGTGATAGCTGGTAGTAGCACTGCAAGGGCTGTAAAATCAGTCAGTTGGTGAGTGTCGTGCGAGATGGAAGTAACCCATGTTGAGCAGTGCGCTTACATCAAAATTGCCGTTCTCCGAGGGAGAAATGCGATGGAATGTCACAGTGAATTAGTGGAAGCGCTTGGGAATAATGCCCTACTATACCAGACAGTAGCAAGGACGTATGTCAACCAGTGATGAGCAACGTTCGGGACGACCTGTCAGTGTGCGGACCGACGTGGCACGTGCCGTCATCGAGCAGCTCCTGGATGAAGACAGACGATGGACGCTACTGGAGTTGGCGGAGGCAAGTGGCATCGAGAAACGCACCGTCCACAGGATATTGCGTAATGAGCTGCAACTACGCAAAATCGCATCGCTGTGGGTACCCCATGCACTGACGGAAGTTCAAAGGTGGATTTGCTATGCAATATGCTCCGACCACTTTGCACGCTGGCAACAGGACGGCGATCAATTCTTGTCACGAATAATCGCCATCGATGAATTTTGGGCCATGGCATACGAACCAGAACTGAAACGTCAGACCGCCGAGTGGCGACATACTGGATCACCAAGGAGGCAGAAGTTCCGTCAGAATGCTTACCCAGTCAAATTCATGGTGATCGTCGCGTATGACGTCAGGGGTGTCATTGTTTGCCACTTTGTTCTACATGGCAGAACAGTGACCGCACAGTACTACAGAAACTTCCTGGTCACTACTACTACAGAAACAGAGGATACGAGAAATCGAGCATCGTGAACTGTCAACCCACGGTCTTTTACGACCTCCATTTTAGGGGTGAATTTGTTCCCTTTTAGGGGGTGTACTCGTTCTCTTTTATGACCTCCTCCATTTTAGGGGGTGAACTCGTTCCCTTTTACGAGCATATTTTCCAACCCCTTTTTTTAACATAGCAGAAATTATGAACATACAGCAGAATAAGACTCGTTCCCTTTTATGACCTCCATTTTAAGGGGTGTACTCGTTCCCTTTTATGAGCACTTTTTCAACCCTTATTTTAATTATGAACACATAGAAGAGCAGATAACACATAAGAGTACGTAACACACAGCAGAATAGATAATACATAGCACAGCTAATAAAAGAACATGGCTTATTTTTCAACCCTTATTTTAACATAACAGAAATTACATACGATTACGAACACATAGAAGAGCAGATAACACATAAGAGTACCTAACATAACAAGGGTGAACTCGTTCCCTTTTATGAGCATATTTTCCAACCCCTATTTTAACATAGCAGAGCTAATAAAAGAACATTTCTTATTTTCAAACCCCTATTTTAACATAGCAGAAATTATGAACATACAGCAGAATAAGATAATACATAAGACTCGTTCCCTTTTATGACCTCCATTTTAAGGGGTGTACTCGTACCCTTTTATGAGCACATTTTTCAACCCCTATTTTAACATAGCATAGAATACATGGAGACTATGAACATACAGCAGAGCAGATAACAAACACAACCACCTCCATTTTAAGGGTGTATTCATTCCCTTTTATGAGCATATTTTCCAACCCCTATTTTAACATAGCAGAAATTACATTGAAACTATGAACACACAGCAGAACAGATAATACATAGCACAGCTAATAAAAGAACATGGCTTATTTTCCAACCCTATTTTAACATAGCAGAAATTACACTGAGACTATGAACACACAGCAGAGCATAAGAGTACGTAACACACAAGGGTGTATTCATTCTCTTTTATGAGCATATTTTCCAACCCCTATTTCAACATGACAGAGACTACGAAACATGGCGGACATAGCACAGGGGGTGTATTCATTTTCTCCACCCCTAATTGAACATAGCAGAAATTACACTGAGAGTACGTAACACACAAAAACCTCCATTTTAGGGGTGGACTCGTTCTCTTTTATAATTACTTTTTCAACCCCTATTTTAAGACAATGAATACCTATGTAACATAGCGATTCGATACGCTCTTTGAACCGATTTGGATGAAACTCGGCATATGGAGGTTTTCGATCATGCTGATTACAAATATCATACTTATTTTTACCTGGGTCCTATAGTTTATGTGGCATACGCCCTTTCTAGGACACTTAAAACCTAATTACTCGAAAACGGAGCCACATACTCAGGTGCTGTTTCCACATTTAGCAATAGGTCATCAGGTACTACATGTCCCAAAATTAGTGGTCATCGAGGTCAAAGGTCAACATACTTAAAACCCAATAACTCGAAAACGAAACCACATATTGAGGTGGTGTTTCCACATTTAGCAATTGGTCATCAACTACTACAAGTTCCAAAAATAATGATCATCGAGGTCAAAGGTCAATATACTTAAAACCCAATAACTCGAAAACGAAACCACATATTGAGATGTTGTTTCCAAATCTAGTAATTGGTCATCAACTAGTACATGTTAAAAAAGTACTGATCATCGAGGTCAAAGGTCAACATACTTAAAACCTAATAACACGAAAACTGAGCCACATACTCAGGTGCTGTTTCCACATTGAGTAATAGGTCATCAACTACTACTACAAGTTCCAAAATAATGATCATCGAGGTCAAAGGTCAACATACTTAAAACCTAATAACTCGACAACTGAGCCATATATTGAGGTGCTGTTTCCAAATCTAGTAACTGGTCATCAGGTACCACATGTCCCAAAATAATGTCCACCGAGGTCAAAGGTCAACATACTTAAAACTTAATAACACGAAAACTGAGCCACATATTGAGATGCTGTTTCCACATTTAGTAACTGGTCATCAACTACTACAAGTTCTAAAATACTGATCATCGAGGTCAAAGGTCAAAATACTTAAAACTTAATAACACGAAAACTGAGCCACATATTGAGATGCTGTTTTCAAATCTAGTAACTGGTCATCATCTACTACAAGTTCCAAAATAGTGGTCATCGAGGTCAAAGGTCACAGTACTTAAAACCTAATTACTCGAAAACAGAGCCACATACTCAGGTGCTGTTTCCACATTTAGTAATCGGTCACCAACTACTACATGTCCCAAAATTAGTGGTCATCGAGGTCAAAGGTCAAAATACTTAAAACCAAATAACTCTTAAATGGATCCACATATTGAGATGCTGTTTCCAAATCTAGTAACTGGTCATCAACTACTACAAGTTCCAAATTAATGATCATCGAGGTCAAATGTCAACATACTCAAAACCTAATAACTCGAAAACTGAGCAAAATATTGAGGTGCTGTTTCCAAATCTAGTAACTGGTCACCAACTACTACAAGTTCCAAAATAATGATCGTCGGGGTCAAAGGTCAACATACTTAAAACCCAATAACTCGAAAACGGAGCCAAATATTGAGATGCTGTTTTCACATTTAGTAATAGTTCATCAACTACTAGAAATATCAAAAATAGTGGCCATCGAGGTCAAAGGTCAAAATACTTAAAACCTAATAACTCGAAAACGGAGCCAAATATCGAAGTGGTGTTTCCAAATCTAGTAACTGGTCATCAACTACTACAAGTTCCAAAATACTAATCATCGAGGTCAAACGTCAAACTCGAAAACGGAGCCAAATATTGAGGTGTTGTTTCCAAATCTAGTAATAGGTCATCAACTAGTAAATGTTAAAAAGTACTGATCATCGAGGTCAAAGGTCAACATACTTAAAACCTAATAACTCGAAAACGAAGCAACGTATTGAGGTGCTGTTTCCAAATCTAGTAACTGGTCATCAACTATTACATGTTCCAAAAGTACTCACTATCGAGGTCAATGGTCAAATATTTAAGCCTTAATAACTTTAAACAAAACCTGTGTGACCTATTCAGTTTTGTACCAAGCAGAGAGAAGTGAAGAATGAATAAATATGACTGGCTTACTTCGAGAAAGAAAGCAAAGATATTTCATTTTTAACTAGCTGAGAATATTAAATCATCTTGTATTATTTAAACAAACGAAAGGATAAATTTTATACCAATGAGAAATGCCATTTTATACCATTTTGTATTACTCCCATAAACGAAGGAATACCAGAAAAAAATAAGTGAAGAATGAATAAAATTTAGGTGGATTATTTTCTTTTGTACCAACTGGAAAAGAGAAGAAGAGCTACATTAACTAGCTCATTATGTACTGTTTAAACAAACGAAAATTGAGCATTATGTAACTTTTGAACTACTGAAATGTTCTATTTTTGTATCAATTAGAAAAAACCGAAGAAGGGTCATTTTAACAAGTTCATAATTTCGATGTTCTACTTTTTATACCAACGAGAAAAAATGAACTAGCTGAATATACGAAAGAATAAATTTAAGTGACCTATTCAATTTTGTACCAATGAGAAAAGTCATTTAACTGGCTCAGAATTTTACTACTCAAATAAACAATGGAGTTTTAGTTTTGTACCACCGGGAAAAAAACAAAGAATATTGCACCATTTTGGAGTATTCAAATTAACAAAGGACTTTTATAATTTGTGTCAACTCTAAAAAACGGCCATTTTGTATTATTTCAACAAACAAAAGAAAAGCAAAAAGGACCATTTTAAACTATTTAAATAAACGAAGGCATAAACATGAGTGAGACCAGAGAAAAACCGAAGAAGGTCCATTTTAACTAACTGAGAATTTCTGTACCTTTTTGTACTATTTAAACAAACGATGGAATAAATTTGAGTGACCTGTTTTTTGTACTAACCAGAAAAATCGAAGAAGGTACCTTTATACTAGCTCAATGAACGAAAGAACAAATTTGAGTGTTCTACTTTTTATACCAAACAAAGAAGAACCATTTTGTACTAATCAAATAAACGAAAGGAAAAAGATCAATTTAACTAGCTCAGAATTTATATACGTTTTGTTTAGGTGTCCTACTTTTTGTACCAGCGTGAAATGTCTTTTTAACCAGCTCAGTAGTATTCAAATAAACAAAAAAAAAACCGAAGAAGGATCATTTTAACTAGTTCAGAATTTCTGTACTTTTGTGCCATTCAAACAAATGAAAAAACCAAGCAGGAAAAGAAAAGAATTTGTACTGACCAGAAAAGGCGAAGAAGGATCATTTTATACCTTTATGTGCTATTTAAATAAACGAAGGAATAAATTTGTATGAGTCGGAAAAAGCAAAATGTACCATTTTATAACATTTTGAACTAGTCAAATAAACAAAGGAATAGAGAAAAACCGAAGATGGATCATTTTAACTAGCTGAGTATTTTATACCATTTTGTACTACTCAGATCTTTATACCATTTTGTGCCATTTAAAGAAATGAATATATACATACGGATGTTCTATTTCCTTTTGTATCAACGAGAACCATTTTTAACAGGCTTAGATTTTTTATGCCTTTTTGTAATATTTGTACTAAACAAAGGAATAAATTTGTAATACCCACAAAAAGCGAAATCTCATTTCCAGGCCATGCTTTTACTATTTAAACAAACGAAGAAAGCGAACATGAACTCAGAATTTTATATCATTTTGTAATACTCAAATTTGGATGGATTATTTAGTTTTGTACCATGCAGAAAAAAGGAAAACAAAGGTATAAATTTGCACTGATCAGAAAAGCTAAGACATTTATTGGGGTGTCCTATTTCCTTTTGTACCAACGAGAACCATTTTTAACTGGTTTAGAATTTTAGGCCTTTTTGTAAAATTTGTATCAAATCGAAAAAAGCAAGGAAATACCATTTTTAAATAGCTCAGCATGTTATAACTTTTTGTGTTTTTGGTCTACCCAATTTCTTAACCATATTGTACTATTTAAACAAACAAAGGAATAAATTGGTGTGACCTATTCACTTTTGTTACAAGCAGAAAAAAGGAAAGAATAAATTTCGGTGACCTAATCAGTTTTGTACTAAGCAGAAAATTTGTTGGTTTTTGTGCTCTACAAATAAACAGAGGAAAAGCAAAGAGAGACCATAACCTTTATACAACAAAACAAGCTTCTTAGCCCCACTCCAGAAATTAGAAAACAAATTTTCTCTTCTACGGTCTTCGGCAGTAAGATTCGATTCTCTCGATCTTCTGCTTTATCCGGCAACTCCGATAAGCATCTGTAAATATTCTTTGATGTGTAAAATTGGATCCACTCATCAGTATAGTGGTTAAAGATAATTGCTTCCCATCTCGTAATACCCTGTAAACGCTTGTCTGAACAATGAAGAAAATCAATTACATAGTTGTAAATTTTAATGGAAGAATTACCTGTATTCTATCTAAGACAATCTACACCCACGGAATCATCGTTATTACAAGTTCTGAAATTTTTCTATTGGCACATCCTAGTACTTCTTAATTATATCTCCCAAATACTGTACATCTCTTGCCCATTTAATTTAGCCTTAAATCTGAGAAATTGGATCGTATAAATGTGTTCGCAGAATGGCGATGTAATTGTTATCTTTACTTAATAACTTTCTTAGAGATCACTATTGCTGGTAGACTACAATGCACCTTTAAAACCTACTTTCATTCGAAAAATAAACTGCACTATTACAGACTATTATAAGTACAGTATCGAAGTCTACTCCAACTAAGCATAAGGAGAAAGTAGTATTTTTTTTGCCATAATGGATTATTCTGTATGTATAGCTTTATTGTGAGAAAAACCATTTGTTATTCTTTTTCATCAAGTTTCCAAATACCGCGAGGTCCAACAGATAGGTATCAGGAGATACCGCAAAAAGGCCAGTTTTACCACATCGTGTAAAGCAACCAAGTAAATCTGCAATCTGAATACTTGGCCTGAACTCGCACACATGATTCCAAAACTTTAATAACTCATCCAAAGTGTCCTGCGTTCCCCCATAGCGAAAGAAAGCTGTCACAGAATAACTATTACCCTTAGTTTTCATGACAAAAAAGGTAGCTGATTGGAAAAGAGAACTGCGTGCAGTTAAACGAGTAACCAACGACAAAAAGTCTATCTTAATATCTACCTGCGATAAATGCTTAACAAATTCTATCATATACCATTTGTTATAGCGACTATTAAACAAATATCTATCCATCAAATAATTGTCTACCACATCGTTATAGTGGGCATTGTGCTCAAAAAAACATGGCTGTATACCATTATGTAGACCATTACGTTGTACCACAGGGAAATGAAAAACTTCGGCCATTGTAATGCACACAACCAAGTATATGTTAAAGGTTTTAGTCGTTAATACAAATTAAAGAAGCCAACAAAACTAAATATTCTACACCTTCTCGGTAGTACTAAATAGTACAAAATACTTAAATTCCCAGCTGGTACAAAATAAAATATTCGGTACAAAACTAAATTCCGTACATATGCCACTCAAATTCATTTATTCTTCCTTTTGACCTCTAAAATAATAATAATAATAATGATTTAAAATTTAATTTTCCATTTTTTTCACTCTCTCCTTATCTCTACTTAATTAAAAACTTTCGTTTCTACTACTACAGTATTTACCCATATGGAAATGTCTCAAAATTATCTATTCGTTTTCTTTTACTAGATGTGGATAATTTCCAAGTAAAGTTGCCGGATAAAGCAGAAGATCGAGAGAATCGAATCTTACTGCCGAAGACCGTAGAAGAGAGAATTTGTTTTCTAATTTCTGGAGTGGGGCTAAGAAGCTTGTTTTGTTGTATAAAGGTTATGGTCTCTCTTTGCTTTTCCTCTGTTTATTTGTAGAGCACAAAAACCAACAAATTTTCTGCTTAGTACAAAACTGATTAGGTCACCGAAATTTATTCTTTCCTTTTTCTGCTTGTAACAAAAGTGAATAGGTCACACCAATTTATTCCTTTGTTTGTTTAAATAGTACAATATGGTTAAGAAATTGGGTAGACCAAAAACACAAAAAGTTATAACATGCTGAGCTATTTAAAAATGGTATTTCCTTGCTTTTTTCGATTTGATACAAATTTTACAAAAAGGCCTAAAATTCTAAACCAGTTAAAAATGGTTCTCGTTGGTACAAAAGGAAAGAGGACACCCCAATAAATGTCTTAGCTTTTCTGATCAGTGCAAATTTATACCTTTGTTTTCCTTTTTTCTGCATGGTACAAAACTAAATAATCCATCCAAATTTGAGTATTACAAAATGATATAAAATTCTGAGTTCATGTTCGCTTTCTTCGTTTGTTTAAATAGTAAAAACATGGCCTGGAAATGAGATTTCGCTTTTTGTGGTTATTACAAATTTATTCCTTTGTTTAGTACAAATATTACAAAAAGGCATAAAAAATCTAAGCCTGTTAAAAATGGTTCTCGTTGATACAAAAGGAAATAGAACATCCGTATGTATATATTCATTTCTTTAAATGGCACAAAATGGTATAAAGATCTGAGTAGTACAAAATGGTATAAAATACTCAGCTAGTTAAAATGATCCATCTTCGGTTTTTCTCTATTCCTTTGTTTATTTGACTAGTTCAAAATGATATAAAATGGTACATTTTGCTTTTTCCGACTCATACAAATTTATTCCTTCGTTTATTTAAATAGCACATAAAGGTATAAAATGATCCTTCTTCGCCTTTTCTGGTCAGTACAAATTCTTTTCTTTTCCTGCTTGGTTTTTTCATTTGTTTGAATGGCACAAAAGTACAGAAATTCTGAACTAGTTAAAATGATCCTTCTTCGGTTTTTTTTTGTTTATTTGAATACTACTGAGCTGGTTAAAAAGACATTTCACGCTGGTACAAAAAGTAGGACACCTAAACAAAACGTATATAAATTCTGAGCTAGTTAAATTGGTCTTTTTCCTTTCGTTTATTTGATTAGTACAAAATGGTTCTTCTTTGTTTGGTATAAAAAGTAGAACACTCAAATTTGTTCTTTCGTTCATTGAGCTAGTATAAAGGTACCTTCTTCGATTTTTCTGGTTAGTACAAAAAACAGGTCACTCAAATTTATTCCATCGTTTGTTTAAATAGTACAAAAAGGTACAGAAATTCTCAGTTAGTTAAAATGGACCTTCTTCGGTTTTTCTCTGGTCTCACTCATGTTTATGCCTTCGTTTATTTAAATAGTTTAAAATGGTCCTTTTTGCTTTTCTTTTGTTTGTTGAAATAATACAAAATGGCCGTTTTTTAGAGTTGACACAAATTATAAAAGTCCTTTGTTAATTTGAATACTCCAAAATGGTGCAATATTCTTTGTTTTTTCCCGGTGGTACAAAACTAAATACTCCATTGTTTATTTGAGTAGTAAAATTCTGAGCCAGTTAAATGACTTTTCTCATTGGTACAAAATTGAATAGGTCACTTAAATTTATTCTTTCGTATATTCAGCTAGTTCATTTTTTCTCGTTGGTATAAAAAGTAGAACATCGAAATTATGAACTTGTTAAAATGACCCTTCTTCGGTTTTTTCTAATTGATACAAAAATAGAACATTTCAGTAGTTCAAAAGTTACATAATGCTCAATTTTCGTTTGTTTAAACAGTACATAATGAGCTAGTTAATGTAGCTCTTCTTCTCTTTTCCAGTTGGTACAAAAGAAAATAATCCACCTAAATTTTATTCATTCTTCACTTATTTTTTTCTGGTATTCCTTCGTTTATGGGAGTAATACAAAATGGTATAAAATGGCATTTCTCATTGGTATAAAATTTATCCTTTCGTTTGTTTAAATAATACAAGATGATTTAATATTCTCAGCTAGTTAAAAATGAAATATCTTTGCTTTCTTTCTCGAAGTAAGCCAGTCATATTTATTCATTCTTCACTTCTCTCTGCTTGGTACAAAACTGAATAGGTCACACAGGTTTTGTTTAAAGTTATTAAGGCTTAAATATTTGACCATTGACCTCGATAGTGAGTACTTTTGGAACATGTAATAGTTGATGACCAGTTACTAGATTTGGAAACAGCACCTCAATACGTTGCTTCGTTTTCGAGTTATTAGGTTTTAAGTATGTTGACCTTTGACCTCGATGATCAGTACTTTTTAACATTTACTAGTTGATGACCTATTACTAGATTTGGAAACAACACCTCAATATTTGGCTCCGTTTTCGAGTTTGACGTTTGACCTCGATGATTAGTATTTTGGAACTTGTAGTAGTTGATGACCAGTTACTAGATTTGGAAACACCACTTCGATATTTGGCTCCGTTTTCGAGTTATTAGGTTTTAAGTATTTTGACCTTTGACCTCGATGGCCACTATTTTTGATATTTCTAGTAGTTGATGAACTATTACTAAATGTGAAAACAGCATCTAAATATTTGGCTCCGTTTTCGAGTTATTGGGTTTTAAGTATGTTGACCTTTGACCCCGACGATCATTATTTTGGAACTTGTAGTAGTTGGTGACCAGTTACTAGATTTGGAAACAGCACCTCAATATTTTGCTCAGTTTTCGAGTTATTAGGTTTTAAGTATGTTGACCTTTGACCTCGATGATCATTAATTTGGAACTTGTAGTAGTTGATGACCAGTTACTAGATTTGGAAACAGCATCTCAACATGTGGATCCATTTAAGAGTTATTTGGTTTTAAGTATTTTGACCTTTGACCTCGATGACCACTAATTTTGGGACATGTAGTAGTTGGTGACCGATTACTAAATGTGGAAACAGCACCTGAGTATGTGGCTCTGTTTTCGAGTAATTAGGTTTTAAGTACTGTGACCTTTGACCTCGATGACCACTATTTTGGAACTTGTAGTAGATGATGACCAGTTACTAGATTTGAAAACAGCATCTCAATATGTGGCTCAGTTTTCGTGTTATTAAGTTTTAAGTATTTTGACCTTTGACCTCGATGATCAGTATTTTAGAACTTGTAGTAGTTGATGACCAGTTACTAAATGTGGAAACAGCATCTCAATATGTGGCTCAGTTTTCGTGTTATTAAGTTTTAAGTATGTTGACCTTTGACCTCGGTGGACATTATTTTGGGACATGTGGTACCTGATGACCAGTTACTAGATTTGGAAACAGCACCTCAATATATGGCTCAGTTGTCGAGTTATTAGGTTTTAAGTATGTTGACCTTTGACCTCGATGATCATTATTTTGGAACTTGTAGTAGTAGTTGATGACCTATTACTCAATGTGGAAACAGCACCTGAGTATGTGGCTCAGTTTTCGTGTTATTAGGTTTTAAGTATGTTGACCTTTGACCTCGATGATCAGTACTTTTTTAACATGTACTAGTTGATGACCAATTACTAGATTTGGAAACAACATCTCAATATGTGGTTTCGTTTTCGAGTTATTGGGTTTTAAGTATATTGACCTTTGACCTCGATGATCATTATTTTTGGAACTTGTAGTAGTTGATGACCAATTGCTAAATGTGGAAACACCACCTCAATATGTGGTTTCGTTTTCGAGTTATTGGGTTTTAAGTATGTTGACCTTTGACCTCGATGACCACTAATTTTGGGACATGTAGTACCTGATGACCTATTGCTAAATGTGGAAACAGCACCTGAGTATGTGGCTCCGTTTTCGAGTAATTAGGTTTTAAGTGTCCTAGAAAGGGCGTATGCCACATAAACTATAGGACCCAGGTAAAAATAAGTATGATATTTGTAATCAGCATGATCGAAAACCTCCATATGCCGAGTTTCATCCAAATCGGTTCAAAGAGCGTATCGAATCGCTATGTTACATAGGTATTCATTGTCTTAAAATAGGGGTTGAAAAAGTAATTATAAAAGAGAACGAGTCCACCCCTAAAATGGAGGTTTTTGTGTGTTACGTACTCTCAGTGTAATTTCTGCTATGTTCAATTAGGGGTGGAGAAAATGAATACACCCCCTGTGCTATGTCCGCCATGTTTCGTAGTCTCTGTCATGTTGAAATAGGGGTTGGAAAATATGCTCATAAAAGAGAATGAATACACCCTTGTGTGTTACGTACTCTTATGCTCTGCTGTGTGTTCATAGTCTCAGTGTAATTTCTGCTATGTTAAAATAGGGTTGGAAAATAAGCCATGTTCTTTTATTAGCTGTGCTATGTATTATCTGTTCTGCTGTATGTTCATAGTTTCAATGTAATTTCTGCTATGTTAAAATAGGGGTTGGAAAATATGCTCATAAAAGGGAATGAATACACCCTTAAAATGGAGGTGGTTGTGTTTGTTATCTGCTCTGCTGTATGTTCATAGTCTCCATGTATTCTATGCTATGTTAAAATAGGGGTTGAAAAATGTGCTCATAAAAGGGTACGAGTACACCCCTTAAAATGGAGGTCATAAAAGGGAACGAGTCTTATGTATTATCTTATTCTGCTGTATGTTCATAATTTCTGCTATGTTAAAATAGGGGTTTGAAAATAAGAAATGTTCTTTTATTAGCTCTGCTATGTTAAAATAGGGGTTGGAAAATATGCTCATAAAAGGGAACGAGTTCACCCTTGTTATGTTAGGTACTCTTATGTGTTATCTGCTCTTCTATGTGTTCGTAATCGTATGTAATTTCTGTTATGTTAAAATAAGGGTTGAAAAATAAGCCATGTTCTTTTATTAGCTGTGCTATGTATTATCTATTCTGCTGTGTGTTACGTACTCTTATGTGTTATCTGCTCTTCTATGTGTTCATAATTAAAATAAGGGTTGAAAAAGTGCTCATAAAAGGGAACGAGTACACCCCTTAAAATGGAGGTCATAAAAGGGAACGAGTCTTATTCTGCTGTATGTTCATAATTTCTGCTATGTTAAAAAAAGGGGTTGGAAAATATGCTCGTAAAAGGGAACGAGTTCACCCCCTAAAATGGAGGAGGTCATAAAAGAGAACGAGTACACCCCCTAAAAGGGAACAAATTCACCCCTAAAATGGAGGTCGTAAAAGACCGTGGGTTGACAGTTCACGATGCTCGATTTCTCGTATCCTCCCTGTGTCTTCCGGCATAGTGTGTCAGGCGGCACTGGGAAACTCGTTGTCTGCTTCAGGCGGGACCGAGAAAGTGGGTAGAGGGTCAGTGGCGCAGAAGCCTCACGATTATCTACTGTCCGAAACTTTAAAAATGTGAAAAAAATTATGACTTCAATTTTCCGTACTACTATTACTACCGCCATTATTATTATTATTATTATTATTATTATTATTATTATTATTATTATTATTATTGCACGTTCTGAAACGGTTTATGTAAATGCAAGGACAAATTTTTACTTGATATATGAACATTTTTATATAATGTAACATTGATAAAATGCCATACTGCGTTACTCGTAGGGATGGACACGAGCGAGTTTTCTTTGAAACTCGATTCGACTAGAAACAGACATCTTTGAGCTCGACCCAAGAGCTCGACTCGAAAAATTTCCACCAACTTGACTCGAATTGGGGTCGATTTTCGAGTACAGTCGAGCCAAATCCGGCGTGTAGTTTCAAATACATTCTTCAAGTATATTACATAGACAGTATAATTATTATCAATGATACTTCTACTACTACAACTTATTATTATTATTATTATTATTATTAATCATAACAACACTGTATATAAAAATGAAAGATACGCGGTTTGTATTTGAATACTAAAAAACTAGTTGATTGCCAACCTCGGTAGTCGTGAAGTTTAGGAGTCAAGGACATTGTTCACGAGCTTCTGAATTTGGGTTGAGGGTCTAGGTTGAGTATTCGGGCTCGAGACAAACACTGTTAAAAGTTATAGGGCACTGGCCAAATATCTTCAAAACTGCTCGGCTCGGGTTTAGAATTCTCAACGACTCACGCAGCTCGACTCACAGCTCATTCACTATCGGCCCGAACCGAGAAGTGAGCCGAGCCAACAGCTCACCCAACAGACTCGGCTAGAGCCCTCGGCTCAGTTGAGCCGAACCGAGCAGATGGCCTCATCCCTACCAAGCCAGCTCGAGTCGATGGTTCACCCAAAGTGAGCCCGCTCGAACCATCTTCTCAGTTGAGCCGAGCCGAGCTGAGCTTGTTATGATAAATTTCTTGTGGTCTTGCTATCGAGACTAGACGAGATGCGAGCAATGTCACCTCTCGTGAGCAACACTAAAAGTATTCCATATTACTGTTTAGCTTACATTTCTCATGACTTTCGTTTTCTAGTGTAATCAGGCCATGATTTCAAGACGAGTTAAAACGAACGAGCCATTTATCAAACTCGACTGGATTCGAAACTCGACGCGAAAAACTGAATTGGCTCGGAACTCGACTCGAGGATATTACCTTTGACTTGACTCAAAACCCGACTTGAATTCGAGTCGAGCAGAGTTTTAGCTTAACTCGTGCTCATCCCTATGAGTTAGAAACAATGGTTGCTTATAATTATTCTGCTAAACTAATTATATAATAATAACAATGTTGTTAAGTAAAATTAAAAATACAGAATATACAGAAACATTACACTACAACTAATAAAATGAGTACACATGAACTGGGAGTGAATCAAAACTTGCTAGTAACTCTAAAATCAATACATGCTTTTTAAAGCTAGTTTCAAACTCTATAATCAACGGGACTCTAGGATAAGGAAACTGATCTGAAAGAACTCCAATATTACATACCATCAGCAAACTATTTTCTAGTAATGAAGTAGTCTGCTCATCAGAACACAGTTTATTCATATTAACCCCTTACTGTAAATCGTTAATTATGGCACCCTAGTTGTTGATAATTATTTTCCGCCGGGGGCACTTCAGACACTTAACTTTTAAATTCTGTCCACCATCATCCTCAGCTCTTAAGAAAAAAGTATTCTTTCAAATGTTCGAACGGTAAAATATTTTCGTTCTCCATCTTTATAAAAACACCACCAATCAAAGTAAAATAGACTACCGGTATCATTGCACTCCTAGTTCACTCACTGAATGTATTGATTTGGAGCTGTGAAAATCTACGACAAAATCTTCCAGGTGCTTGCAGTCAGTACACGTGATTTCCCTAAGGCTGTCCTCATCTTCAAAAAACAGCAAGTGGCACTACGAACTTATCTGTTTCTCTGTGTGTCTGTGACTGTCAGTCACTGACATACGTAGTTCATGCTCGATTGTTTCATTCTGAGAAATTCACTTACAGGAAAGTAACATTTGTTTCCGAAAAAAATACATATATTGTAGTTACTCATCCGAAATGTAACGCGAAAAAAGTAACGCAAACTAGGTACGTTACTTAAAAGTTGGTAACGCGTTACCGTTACAGTTACTTTGGAAAAAATGTAACGCGTTACTAGGAAACGTTACTTAAAAAGTAACGCGTTACAAGTAACGCGTTACTTGCGTTACGTTACTTCCCAAGACTGATATATATATATATATATATATTTTTTTTAATCACATTCATCTTTACCAAAGTAGATGTGAATAACACTGCTGATAAAGAACTGTATCCTCGTCATTTTTCGGAGAACAAGAAGAATAACATCTAAAATTTATGATGAAACTTGAAGAAATAGTTATTCTTCTTGTAGCTTCTGTTAGAATTATCAAACATTACTACGAATGCAGGACAAAATTCAAGGGGACAAACCACGAGGAAAATTCAGACAAAACGGACTAAATTTCAGCGACAGAGTCATAGACGCAGATTAAGAAAAGAATGATTATTTTTCTTCAACTGTTATGCATCTAAAATGTTATCCGAAATTCTTCACTTTACGGTTTTTTTTTTTTTTTTTTTTTTTTTAAATGCTAAAAACCCAATAAAAGAAGACTGTTAAAGTAAGTATATATTTCACATTTTGATCTTTGCTTAAAAAAAAAATCTTGATCAGTATTTCAGAATTAAAATAAATATTTATACATTACTCAACATAAAAGACTGTTATATGCTATCACACAAGAACGACATATTTAAAATCAAATAGCATCACAGTTACTTTTCGTAATTAAAATGAATGGTCTTACTGTAATACGCTGAACATATTTCAAATGTATTAAAGGTATAATAAATAGGAATACCCAGAACTTTTCATATGGGTATGTGTGAAAGTAGTTAAAGCTAATCTGCCCTTTTATTACAACATTTTTATGTTTTATTGAGTTTACAGCATTTTAAAAGAAAGAAAAAGGTTATTTCAGTTGAAAGAATACTGATGACATTTTAGAATATATGACAATTAAAGGGGAAAATAATCATATAGGGTGTGCACTGATATATCCAATATATACTCCTGTGATTTTGTCCCTTGGATTATGTCCTCGTCAGAATTTTCCTTGCATTTTTACCGCTTGGATTTAGCTCCCACCCTCGTTACTACAGCCATTTTATACATGAGATCCGATCTGCATACAAACACGCTAGGAGTCAAGCTTTTCGGTGCTGCATTTCCCTAGAAATTTCCTCCTCACATAGAATTCCCTGTCTCCAAAGATTAGGCAGAACGGGGATTCCTGTTCTACCTAAAAATAAGATCATTTAAAATATTTTCTACCAAGTCCTGATAAGCTTTAGGCAGAACAAGAATGAATCTCTTTAATATTGCACTCCTAGTTGTGGGAGTGTAAGAAATTAATTTCCGAGGTGGTGTTCGAAAATTTTAAAGGGGGTGTAGATAAATCACTGATGCAACGGAGGGAAAGTAACATATTATATGCGGCAATCTCACAACTTTTCACAGTGACTTACTCAATTTCGATACCTTTTTTTTTCTAGTTATTTTCACACAAATTATTGTCTTCAGAAATTTGAGTTTTAAAAAAACACCTCATTAAAAATCTTTTAAAAAATTTATTAAAATATAGAATTTGTGAAAAGCCGTAGTAATTTCAGCATATTATGACCACACTTATATGTAACACCATGTGATGACTATTTAAAAAACACAGTACGAAGCTCTATGATACCACATTTACAGTATTTAACTACAATTTATTTACATTTTCACACACACACACAAACGCGTTCCCTACAATCACAAAAAAATATGTACACTGGTATTCATACAACCAGTTTATCATATGTTGCATTATTCAGCAAATGACACCATACTTTCTGTTTTAGACGGTACAAGAAACATACGAAATTAAAAACAAATGCTATTAAGAAATGAAATTAAAGTATTCAGTTCAGATTGTGATCAAATGCAAGGAAGAGCCACTTTCAAGTTCTTACAGTTAAACATTGCAAATAATGATAATGTTTGCTCAGGAAAGATTAATAATATTCAATTAATGCACCTGCATCGTAAAATAAGATATTCTACTACAGGGAAAATGATGTCTTTAGTATACTTGTAGCACCCAGTAATTATCTAGTCAAATACAATTCTATATCTCTTTTAACACATCACTTTGTTGGTACCTAGATCAGTGTTCGAAGTGGAAGAAAAGCAGAGGCGGTATGTTTTATTACGATTTTGACTCGACATACCGGATATCTAAATGTTGAAATACAGTGAGAGTATGTCGTCTAAAGATTGCATTTCTGTTTACATAATGTATGAAAACCATTGGAGGAGCTTCTCGTAGTTATGGGGTCGAGGACATGGAGAAGCTTAAAACCCCCGCCAACAACTTTCTGACAAAAAAAAAAAAAAAAAAAAAAAAAAAAAAAAACCTTACGTTGTATTATAGAGAATTATACATGAAAATGCTCGAAAAGTGAGTTTTAATACTAACAATTTCCTCCGACAAAACTCCCAGACTTCCCACTCGACTGACGGGTATTTTCAAATCCCAGAAGTTCTTTTCCCCCCTTCCCCCACAGCAGACATCCTTAAATTCGCCCATGATGAAAAAACATTTGCATTAAGGGAAGAAGACACACATATATACATAAGAAAGGAACAATTCATATGGCACATCAAAATATAAACTATATGAAATTCTTTGAAGACACCTCATTTTAAAACCAAAAGGTAACAAAAATGTCGGTGTTGTCAACTTGGAAATTATTTCTACATAACAAATACAATCTTTTTACGTGCAAAGCTATAGGTCCATTACTGTATTTAAAGAAAGAAAAAAAATATTAAAGGTATTTAGAATCTGCTCTCCACTGACGGTATGTCTTGATCACTGAAAAACCAGAGGCGGTATAGCATCCCACCATATACCGTCTCACTTTGACCACTGATCTAGACACAACAATTTTTTTTCTTAAATAAATTAATTAAAAAAAATAGGAACCATACTCATATAAAGAGTTAGACAAGTTAGTTAATCATGTATTTACTTTCCACACTGAAATTCTAAAGTAAGAGAACATGTTTAAAAGTAGAAAAAAATATTACTGGACTAACGGAAAATCTCGATCTGCCGGTTACAAGCAAATACTATATGATATGGGAAAAAAATAAGCTACCTGTTTACTTGGTTTTGGTACTGATATGATTCCCACTACAAAAACTCAATTTTCAATTGTCTAAATATACCACCTAACCTAACCCCATGTAACAATAATGGATCGTTTCTAAAATCAATGATGCACTTGTGCAAGAAAAAAAATGGTGAAATATGTTCTTTCTAGAAGGAATGGGCTTCAATTGATTTTTATATTACTATATTATACAGGCTATGAACTTACCGCGTGATTCTTGCAAGTTACTTATTCAAGCATAAAGTGAAACACATGGCTAGTATAAATGATTAATTCGTTTTAGAAAGGCTATATTTTCAAATGTATTACATGTACAAACATGAGGGATTATGAAAATAACCATAAACTCACTAAGTTTGTATTGTGTATTACAGATGGCACCAGCTAAGCAGTACAAGTTTAGTAACTGTCCAAAATGGAGGTTAATCAAGAAAAGAGTTGTATGTCAGAATGTACGAAATATTTGTTATAGTAGTGCAACGCGTTTTCAGAAGTGAGCAAGGAAAAGACCTGCCATGTAAACAAAGCAGAAAACTTCGTGAATTTGTGCTTGTTTTCATAAATCTCTCGTGTTTATATGTGTAATACTTTTAAAAATATGGCTTTTTAAAAATGAATTAATCATTTATACTAACCCTGTATAATTCTTATGCTTTTTTTTTTTTTTTTTTTTTTTTTTTTTTTTTTTTTTTAAAGTTCGATACTAATAATACCAGCCAGCTAATGTAAAAATTTAGAATGAACTCATACAACTGTTGCAGAAAAATATTAGCTATCTGGACAGAACAAATAAACAGAAACTGTGCAATAGTTAAAAATTCATGAGCTGAACTATTAGAAAAATCAAACTTATATTATTAAAAAAATCAATATCGCTGCAATTTAAGAGTAATCGGTACAATTTACCAGTCACAGAAGACGTTTCCATGCTTCTTTTAACTATTGTGCTTGTACTTTTCAAGTTATACAGAATTTTTCGTTTTTAGATATTTACACAAAGTACTTAATTAGTAACATATTTGCATATATAAAAGTTCGTTTACTTTATGAAAACTGTTTTCTTAGTTTAAAACATGTCCAAATTTGAATGATTACTTCTATTTAGTCTAAGCCTTTTTCTTAGGACTTCTATGTCCACAAAACTCGTTGCACAAAGTTCGAAGTTTTAGTAATTTCGATAACAATATTATACATATTTATTCCAAGTTACGGTCTATAATTTGTTATTTCGTCTTCTTGCATCATAACTATTACTGTATAAAATACAATAATGCTCAGAACGTTGTAAATATTTGATTACAGAGAAGAGCCTATAAACGCACATAATTTTTCTAAACTGGAAATAGCATGCAACAAAATACAGTGACACTCTTTTAAGTAACAGTCATTTCTTACATTAAACAATAAAGTTTCAATCTTTCTAACACTAAAAACGAGTAAGGTGTTCAGTATTTAAACCTATTCAACTTTTTTATTTTTCTGTATTCAAAATTAACTTTTTTGCTTTATTGTATTCCAACGTCAACAGACAAATTTAGACTAATGACGCTCTTTCCCACCTAAAAATGGCTTCAAAGTGTACGTTTTCATCAAATTCAGATAAATCCACGATTATGAATTCCTATTCATGAACAGGAATGTTTTAATAGTAAGTTTTCTGATAATTAACCATTATCTCTGTGTATACGAAAGAACTAGACTGGATTGTTTTGATTTTTTACAAGATAGTTTAATTTTCATCGCAATCAGTATTCTTGGCAAATTTTCAGCTGAATAATGTTTTTCATACTAAATTTATTAATTAATAAAATTATTAATAATACAATAAAACAAGTTTACGATCAATAATCTAGTTTTAATGTTAAACGCCTTCAATGTTTGTCATTATTTTTAAATCCTGAACCACATTGTAAACTGGACAGTTTCGAAAGATATACATATATAACTTTACGGATTTTACTACATAACTTACGACTATTTGAAGAATATAATATGTGAACGATTTAGGATTTCGCAGATGTTCAAGACCGACCATTAAAACAAACAAACAAACCAACCAACCAAAAAAAAAAAAAAAAAAAGTACGATACAGCCTATTTTTTTTTATATCAACTGTGTAACACCCGGTAATAAATGCAATGATAAATGAATCAACATCTGGTTACACATGATGATTGAATACATACACGCTCGATTTAACATTGTCTAACATTATACAACATTAATTATAAAACAGGTATTTACTAGAAATTCACACACAGGGTGTTCAACACAATCTAGCATAATCCATTAGAAGATGAACTTAGGGTTTTATGACATCATCAGTACTGAGACTACTTTCTATTGTAAAATTTCTGAAAGAATATATAATAAAATAATAATAATAATAAACCCAATGGTTTCAGTACGGTAACAAAGACGAGAGAAATGCTACGATCCGATTCTCGAGTTCCAAGTTCAGAACACTTGACTATTCTGACAATGAAACGTTTTTCGTTATTCCAACAGTTATAACCAATTCAGGTCCTTTTTCTCAAAATGAGTATGCTTATAGGATCTACAAGTTATACAATGATAAATAAAATCTATAGAATCTATACAATGATAAATTAATGCAACACGTAATTCTCTCTTCCGGAAAATGATCCCTAATCATTTTTTTCTTTACTTTTCAAAATTTTGTAATACAAGGGAGGATCAGTAACTACGGGTACACGGCCGATATTTCTGGAGTTTCGTCTGTTATACAGGAATGAGGAGTGTGCGATTACTTTTAATACGTCGAGTTGAGAACTGTGCAGAATTTCTGCCACCCACCACCTACGGCACTAGATGTAGGTAAACACAAATGACGACTCATTTGGAAAAGTGGTCTGACGAAGAAATCCACTTAGTTATTCGATTCTTGTGGGCGAAGCATGAAACCGCGACTGAAATGCACCGGTAGCTGGTAGAGGTTTACGGAGAGACTGAATGCCTCGTCAGCATGTCGCAGAATGGTGTCGAAAGTTTGCGGCTGGCAGAGAAAGCGTCACCGACGAGGAGAGCAGTGGCCGATCCAGTACAGCATCAACAGATTTGAACACAACTCACGTGGAGGAGCTGATTCAGGACAACAGGAGGATTACGTTATGGCATCTGATGGCCGAACTGGGAATGTAGTTCCGAAACATTCGTCACAATGTGGCTGAACACGCAAGGACAGGATTTTTACCAGAAGGGAATCTTCAAACTCATTCCACAGTGCGACAAGTGTCTCAACCGATAGGGAGACTACGTAGAAAATAACCTAATTATGTACTATCTGTTGGCTGTATGAAACAATATATAGACGTTTCACTGCATGCTTTGTAACCTTACTTTCTGATCATCCCTCGTAATATAATATTCTGCTTCTACAAAAGTTATTTCGATTTATTTTGTAAAACCTTTCAATGCTGATTTCCGGAAATAAAATACAATTTTTCTCCTTAATAAGTTGTTTTGCATACTTGCTTTGGGATTCCTCTTCTATCTGCTTATAATAATAAATTCAGATACAAAATTACCCTTGTTGCATAATAATAATAATAATAATACAATTAATATATTAAATATAGCAAATAATGTCTACTTCAACAACTATAATTAACAGTAAATACCATTTAGTATTAGAATTGCTATTGATTTTGCTCACATTTATATCTCTGGCACTTTTTACTCTACTGGCCCAGTTTGTAAACATAATAACAAAAATTTAAAGAATCACAAACTTGAATATTCAATCCTTTACAAGTTAGAAAAATCTAGCTGCATTACCACCAGCTCAGAAATTAACTAAATAACTATGTTTTGACTTTTCCTTCTAACGACACCAAACGATTCCCGTCTCACGTAAGACATAAAATTGCAATCAATCAACACTAAACGATGATTACTAAGCAGTAAGAAATTAAATTTATTTTATACAGTATTCTAACCGTATAAGGGAAATATAAATAGTTTCAAATTATTTTATACGTTTTTTTCTTGTTTAACTCCTTGCGTTCCAGGTGTAATTTTCCTATGTGCATGCTGTAATACTAGGTTTTCATTTACTGGTAGAAGACTGTCTAGACCATTACATAGGGCATAGTTATTTTGCAAGCGCGAGAATAGCATTCACATTACTAATCAAAAAAATATTTGGATTGTAGAACACTTAGACTGAAAAAGGAAAAATTTTGATTTTTTGAAGGGATTTTATATTCCTTCAGGTTGTCAAAACTGACAGGAGAGCAAAGACGAAGTTTTTTTTTTCTTTCTTTTTTCCGATCTCGAAACACGATATCGAAGTTGCAATTGTTTATCGTCAAAACACATATTATTTTGTAACTGAACACACATGTTGCCAATTCTTTATCTTGAAGACAAAACACAAGACTCCCTTAGGCCTGCCATCTACTGAGACAAAACATTGTTTTCTTTTGTCAGTAAGGTGCTGTCACCTGAGGAGAAATGATAGAACTAACTCGTTCCTTGTGTCCGCTAAAGAATTTCATAAATCCAGGATTAATACGATCTTTATAAAGGATATGTTTTCATGATATCCCCATAGATGTCACTGGTATTTTGCAACGCAGTAATTTATGATATCCATATGAATATCACTGGAACGCAAGGGGTTAAAGGCATAATCAAGAATACATAGTTACACCACAGCTAAACACTGAAAACCATACTAACTTACACTGTTATATGGATTTTGTTATTAAGTAATATCAGGCTATTACGTATGATCTTTTGATTTCGTTACCAATCTTGAAATATATCACAGACACGCCCAAATCAAGTGATCAGCCAAGTATTCATTATTTAAAAAAAAAAAAAAAGTTTTGCTGATTTCCTTCCTTTTTTTATTATTGTTGTCCTACCACGATTGAAAATATTTTTCCCGTATATTTTTTTTAATACATACTCTCTTCCTGAAGAAAACGTAACAAGAGTAATTTAACCTTTAATGGTTAATCTGATAATTAAGAACTCAATCAAAATATTTTGATTTTAAGCGTTTACACACAATTTTGCCTCCCAGAATATATTATTTTCTTCTACAAGAATTTATTTTATACACATACACACTTACAACTTAGGAGTAGGACAGTATACAATGAAGGAGTAAAGAATGGACTCGCCCAAATGGAAGTGAACACAAACACACAAAAAACATAACAAACACATATTGAATAACTGCTGCCTATATTCTTCTGAATATGCAAGAACTGCCACTGACAATATGATCAGGGAAGAGTTTTGATTCACTTCTGCGCCAATTCTGAAAGAAAGAAAAAAAAAAACCTACAGTCATATTGTCGTATAATTGTTCAAAATCTTTTAATTTTTTCTCAAATGATGAGAATTGTTTCCCCATGATATAAAAAGGAAAATTCACAAAAACATAAAATAAATATATCAATAAAAACAAGAATTTCAGGAATGATAATTAAAAAAAAATAATAATAATAAAAAAAATAAAAGGTCGCGATCTTGACCAATAACTAGTTTTTGGATCAAGGTCCACAAAATTTTTGAACGCTCCTAAACAACTGATGGTCTGGGTTTGGTTACACTGTATGTATTTGGTCTAGGAATTAATTCGTGCGGTTGGTACGCACACATTGAAGCTGTAGTACAAACACAAAATACATAAATACCTTAAGAAAAATATTGTCCATCGCTAGCCACCACTTTCGCCCATCTGTCAGGCAATGTACGGATTCCGTGGCGAAAGAAGTCCTCATCCTTGGAAGCGATCCAGTCAGAGACCCATGTTTCGATATCTTCTGAAGAAGTAAACCGCTGTCCAATCGAATCGTTGTTCATGCAATCGAACAAGTAGTAGTCCGAAGGAGCAACGTCTGGTGAATACGGCGGGTGGGGTAAAACTTCCCATCCGACATTTTCTAAATAGGTTTTGACCGGTTTTGCGACATGTGGACGAGCGTTATCATGTTGAACAATAAGTTTATCATGTCTGTTCTCCCATTCTGGTCGTGTTCTGGCCAGAGCTTGCTTCAAACGCATTAATTGTCGTCGATAACGTTCTCCATTCATAGTTTCACCCGGTTGCAGCAGATCATAGTACACCACACCTTTTATATCCCACCATATGCACAGTGAATATCTCGTTTTGGTTGTGATGGACCTGGTTCACCTGGTTTCACCCAGGCCTTTTTTCGTTTAGGGTTCTCGTAATGGATCCACTTCTCATCACCCGTAATAATTCGATGCAGAAACCCCTTTCTGCTCTGTCGTTGAAGCAGCAATTCGCAAATGGTTTTTCGTCTTTCAACGTCTCTGTCTTTCAATTCATGTGGAACCCAATGTGACATCTTTTGAATCATTCCCATGGCTTTCAAGCGTTTGGAGACTGTTGTTTGATCAACGCCTAATGCTGCTGCAAGTTGTTCCTGCGTTTGACACGAATCCTGCTCGAGCAATGCTGTCAATTCTTCGTCTTGAAATTTTTTTGGCTGTCCAGCTCGCTCTTGGTCTGCCAAGCCGAAATCACCACTTCTAAACCGTGCAAACCACTTCTGACACGTTCGCTCAGCTAGAGCATGGTCACCATACACTTCCACCAAAATACGATGACTTTCAGTCGCACTTTTCTGCATGTTAAAGTAATGCAGCAGGACACCCCGCAAAAACACTTTATCAGGCACAAATTGCGCCATGTTCACTTAACTACAAACTGGTGTTGTTGACGCTTTAATCCACTGCCCTATACTACGAACGATACGCGATGACAGGGGTTTGCAACACATGTGTGGATACACGGAACTGTGGAACGCTCCGTTCGTTGCGCCATCTCTTGTCCACCCGCAC
The DNA here is from genome assembly GCF_964235325.1 of Thermobia domestica. Taxonomy (NCBI): domain Eukaryota; kingdom Metazoa; phylum Arthropoda; class Insecta; order Zygentoma; family Lepismatidae; genus Thermobia; species Thermobia domestica. Next base: position 80,434,240 of record NC_137460.1, read on the forward strand.
GAATTAATTCCTAGACCAAATAGTTCTCCAGATAAAAGGCCTACAAGAAAATTTTTGATTGAAATATACTGGATCTTTTGATCCAAAATTAATCTTATTGTCAAAGGAGCCACATTCAAAATAGCCTTAATGGTCACTGTAATCCTATAAACCGATCGTATTCTATTGATTGATTGATTGTGGTTTTACGTCATAAAAACATCGAACATTTGGTATTTACGTGGCGTCCGAACTACTACAAGGCTTGAATTCGGTAGATTTGGCTGATGCACAATCATGCAAATCATATCGCACAGGAACAGTGGTCGAAGTGAGACGGTATGCGGTAGTATGCCATACCATCTCTGGTTTCTTAGTAATCCAGACATACCGTCACTGGAGAGTAAATACTAAATACCTTTAATAAATCCATTTTATACACAGTAATTGACAAATGATTTTGCAAGAAGAGACATTTTATTTCTTATGTCGAAATAATTTCTAACCGACATTTTTGTTATATTTTTCCTATCTTTTGTTTTTAAAATGAGGTTTCTTCAAAGAAGTTCATCTAGTTTATAATTTGATGTGTCATATTGAATTTTTTTGTTGTGTGTGTGTGTGTCTTCTTGCCTTAATGCATATAGGTGTCGTGTTTTGAGCATGGGCGGATTTAGGGCTTGTCTGCTGTGCGGGGTGAATCTTCCGAGGGTTTCGAATACTCCTCAGTAGAGTAGAGGGTTCAGTAGTTTTCTCGCAGGAAATTGTTAATATAAAAACTCGGTTTTTGAGCCCCGGCGGGAGCTCATGTGGTTCGGATTCCACGTTAATCAGTAGGTCCACGTCTCATATAGCCTCGCTGCTGAAAGGGACGCTAAACTAAAATCAACTCAACTCAACTCGGTTTTTGAGCATTTTTGTGTATAATTGTCTATAATACAATAAGGAGATACTGTTTTTTTATTTTATTTATTTATTTTATTTTATTTATTTATTTTTTTTTTACTTTTTTCAGAAAGTTGTTGGCAGAGGATCAAAGTCACTCCTTCCCCCTCCCCCCGTACTACAGAGAAGCTCTAATGGATTTCAGTCATTATGTAAATATAAACATAATCTTTTAGGCAATATACCCTCACTGTAGTTCAACATTTAGATAGTCGATATGTCGAGTCAAAATAGTAATAAAACATACCGCCTTTTTTTTTTCCACTTCGAACACTGCACAGGAGAGACCCTTTCACCCCAAGCTCTTGCTCTATAACAGTGCAGTGTTGTCAGATGAAGATGTTGAAGTCTTGAAGGAAGATCACATTCTGTTTAACATGATCGATGCGCAAAATTTTCAACTGTCATACAAAATGTGTCTGTTAATTCAGTACAGGATTTTTTGACTTAATAAAATTGGTTCCAATACAAGTCATAAGGAGACTTTTGACTTTTTTATTAGCTACAACCACTCAATAAAGTGTTAACTAATTTTAAGATGATCCAACCAACTACAGAAATACATTGTCTCTAAAATGTCCTTCTTTCTTGGTATGAATTGTGTTTGGTCATGTGACTGTAACTTACTGAAATACTGGACCAGTAAATTAGCCATGAATCTATAGCTACAAAACCAATGTTTGATAAACAATTCAAATAAAATGTTACATACATGTACCATCAAAATTATGTATGGTCATCGGTAACGAAAACAGCACACTTTACAAAATGTTATATATTCCGCTTTATTGAAGTAAACGTTAGCGTAGCTTCTACCAGTCGACTCGATTGGCACTTGGGTATGTCTGTCTGTCCGTCCGTACCACGGTAACTCTCGTAAAACTTATCCGACTTTAACGTACCTTGGTATGCCTTTTCCACGTAGAAATAGAAGACTCCAACATGTTTTCGGTTGGAATCCATCAATTGTAAGAGGATAAAATCTGCCCATATTGCACATGTACATGCAAGATAATTTTCTGATACAAACCATGTAAAAATAAGTCGATTAAGACAAAGCTTAGTGTACCTTCTTTTTCTGATATTGGGGCTAAAATATTTCAAGAACGGAAGAGTGAATTTAGCCCCCGCCCTCCAAATCAATTTCAAAAATATGCTCCACGCTCATCAGTTTTAAAATACTCGGTTTTGGCGCGATATATTGTATATATATACTTTAAGGCATCATTTGCTCTGTATGGAGCTAAAATCAGTGAAGTATAAAGTAGTCGTATTGCTCCGACTTTTTTTTTCTTTCTTTTTGATCCACGATAACATATATAAAAAACTTATTGGATTTTGAAACAATGTAAGGTACGGTATACTTTCTTTGATTCTTTTTCGTAATCCTCAGTGCTTGGGATTAAAATTAGTCACGAATGAGCGGTAAATTTAGCCTCCTAATATGCTATAGATTACTTTTTCCCCTCCGATTAAAAAGAAAAAAATAAAGAACTAAGATATCTTTCGTAAAAACATTAGATTCTCATAGAACATGGCGTATACTTTTTGAGGCTTCAAAATCATTTCCACTACTTTGATTTAAAATCAATCGAGACTATGAGAGTGAATCCCTCTCTTCCCCTCCTCAGGTTAAAAAAAAAATGTTCTAGGATAATCTTCGTAAATATTAATAGATTTTTACACAATAAGATGTATGTATTTGAGGTTTTTACATAATTCCTACCCTTACAGTTGAAGTCAATCAAATATGAGGGATTCATATCTCCCCTCCCCCCTTCCGGAAGATTCAAATAAAAATTCTATGATAACTTCCGTTAAAAATACAATTTCGTCGGATACAGTCTCATTTTTTTTCTGAGAATTTCCAATCGTCTCAACTGCTTACAGTTGAAATAGGTCAATAATTAGGGAGCGTGTTCTCCCTAATTTGATAAATTTCACTGAATATTTATTAACACTCAGATTTTTTATAGAATGTTTTTTTTTTTTTTTGTGTGTGTGTGTGTGTGTGTGTGTTTTGCCAGAGATAAGAGACTTATTTCTATAGTTTGCGGGGTTAGTGTACGCGCCTTTGGCTTGGGAGACCCGGGTTCAATTCCTGGAGGTAGCTCATGTGGTTTAGAACCCACATTAAGTTGTAGGTTCATGTCTCATACAGCCTTATTGCTGAACGGGACGCTACACTCAAAATCGAATATAGTTTGGGGTTGAGGTTAGTGATAGGGAAAATCGTTCGCTCCAACAATGCTCAGCATCACTAGTAGTAACTTGTTTGAAGCGTGGATTTTGGTCCTAGTAAGTAATTGCTCATATTACCAGAATTTTATGTACTGTGCATTCCGGTTTATAGGACCTTGTTCAGAGAAGGAATTTTGTTTTTAGTAATAGCTGGTTCTATTATTAGAATTTTGTGTGTACTGAATTTCACTTTATTGGATTACAAAAGTGGCTAGTCCTATTATCAGAATTTTATGTACTGAGCACTCCGCTTTATAGAACTCTGTTCAGACCACGAATTTTGGTCGTTGGTAAGCTGCCGATCCTATTAACCAGTGGTCTCAATAAACGGAATTACTGTGTAAGGAAGAATGTGGAGGTTTTTTTTCCCCTCATTATTACTGTATGTTACTTTTCAATTACCTGACACACATGTACGAAATTTCGTATAAGAGGAGGTAGATGTTAGAATATTAACATCAATCGCTTGCTTTAATTCCATATGGCGGATGTGGATGGAAAGAGGATAATTTACACTACTGGACGTAATAAAACCTCATTCCTTTTCATAACAATCTATCATTCACTTGCACGAATTAAATATAGGTAATGCACAGGTAGGGAGCTTAAGGGAAAAAATACCGTCCGCTACGTTGACACACGAATACATTTTTCTAGTATAGTATAAATAATTTATCACTGTGAACCTATGGAAGAATTCTGATGAGAACTGAAATACAGTACTCTAAATAAGGTTTGTGAGATGAAGTTCAATATTTTCGAAAACTATTTATACCCAATAGTACATATGTAATTAGTGGCGGCGATTGGAAGGGCATATGGGGCAAATGACACCATTTTTTGTCTTCACACAATTATCTAACCACATTCCCACTTACTAATGGCAAATTTTTGCATATTGCCTCCCCCCGTGTTCACATCCAACCCACGGTACTGTATGTAACATATCTTTTCTGTCATCAATCAATTAGTTGGGACAAATTACACATGCTTAATTTAATTATTATATACGAAAAATTATTTTTCGTATGCAAATTATAAAATAGACATAACGATAATACACTGTGAGAAAATTATGTTAACTACAGAATATACGAGCATATAGTGATAGTTTTATTTTAAAAGGCTTACACAAGTTAAATTAAAGGGAAACCACACCATTCTTATTTAAGACGACGATTTCAATAATATTTACTATATTACAGCTAAACTAACGTACTAAATACATCACTACAGAACTACTACAACCTTTCAATTTCAAGTGTGGCCCCTGCTAGCGCTACTGCTATCCATGTGTATTTTCTCGTATCCCCCCTTAAAAGAGAAGAGAATATTTACTGTGGCCGAAATCCTTCAATAGTTGGATATGGGCATGGATGACACATTTTATTATTCCACGGGCTTCGCTGTGCACTGTCTTGTTTGCCATTCTAAGTAGCCTACGATCTTTACTCGCCAAGACCACACGACTGAATGACAAATCGGCAACACAGCCGAGGTTATTCACTTCTTTCCCCAAAGCAACGCGTAAGAGGGCGCTGGGGGTAAGGTTGAAGTGCGTTTCATATATTTTACGAGGGTACACTTGAAACAGACAGGTTCTACTAAACCAGACACAACAATTGTTTGGAATATACTAAGATCATACGTTTGCCATCAACTTTTATGATCTCAGAACAAAATAATTTTTTTTTTTTTTTTTTTTTTTTTTTGTGATCAGAACTTACATAATGTAGTTCTGACTACATTTTGTTTAATGTAGGATTAAAAAAAATGATGCTCAGATGAGTTTTATCCGATATTATCGGGTTTTCTTGGATTTTTCAAACATAATATGCATTTAGGTTTAAAGGTATTAACCGAATTTAATGAAACTGCCTTTCAAGGAAGTAATTATAAATGTTTTTAAACAATTGGATTTAATTCTCAAGAAAGAACACAGCTATTCATGGAATTTTAAGTTAACTATCTTTTTAATTTTTCACAACTTTGTGTACAAAAGGGAGATTATATTTTCACAATTACAGTAAAATCAGTATTTTGTAGCAGGATCTAAACCGAAGATTATGCCCGTAAAAGAACGCTTTAGTCATGAGATACCGAAAAAGTCTAATACGAGGAATTTCCAGAAAGTAACGTTTTAAAATTAAAAACAATTTAAAAAAAAAAAAATCAACAGAACAAATAAACCAAATCGTGTTATATACATTTGAAAGGTACATTCTTAAGCTATTTTTCCACATAATCGTCATGCAAATTAAGGCTCTTATCATTCCGTGGAACAAGTTTTTCAGTACCATCGCGGTAAAAATCTGCCGCCTGCGATTTCAACCACTGGCTTATACCGGCATGCATTTCGGCGTCAGTATCAAAGCGTTGTGTAGGGAACCATGTCTTCACCGCTAAGAAAAGGTAGTAGTCGCTCGGCGCCAAATCCGGGCTGTATGGTGGGTAATCGAACACCTCTCATCCAAAACTATTTAAGAGCTCTCGGTTGAGTTGAGTTAATTTTAACGTCCCGTTCAGCAGCGAGTATATATGAAACGTGGACCTACTGATTAACGTGGAATCCGAATCACATGAGCTCCCGCCGCGAATCGAACCCGGGTCTCCCACGCCAAAGGCGCGTATGCTAACCGCTTAGTCACGGAGGAGCTCCCAAGAGCTCTCGGGTACGCTTGTCCGTGTGCAGATGTGCGTTGTCGTGAAAAAGCAACACCTTCACGCTAAAGTTTTCCCCGGCGCTTGTTTTGAATCATGTGCATTAACTTTCTCACTGTGCTAACGAAAACCTAATCACAGAATGCACCTCACAAGAGGCGGGATTTTCTAATGCAGCGCACATTGTAACACGTCACAGAAAGCACAGTAAGAGCTTCACAGTTCTCACGTTACCACAGCTGGATGCGTACTGATTGTGGCAACGTTCTTACACCAAGATGGCGACTCTAGCCCCACCCACTGCCGAAATAAGCCAAAACGTCTAGAACTTTCTGGACAGCCCTCGTGACTACACAGCAACAACTCGGTTAAAACATTAGTATCCCAGTATTTGATTTGACTGGTATAAATTGGCAGTTCGAAACTTAAAATAATAATAATAATAATAATAATAATAATAATAATAATAATAATAGTGAAATTAAATTTCTAATTTAACGTCCGACAATTACGCACCGAGGCTAAAGGAGACTGTAATGATGATAATGAATGAAATAGTGAAGTGAAGAAAGCGGGAAGGAACGGGAAAACCTCTAAAAAAACGCACATGGAGTTTATCCATCACAAAGCCCACTTGGTGCGAGCTAGGATCGAACCAAAGAGCCCACGCACCAGAGGTGAGCAAGCGTTCTACCACTGAGGCATCGTGGCTCTCTAATAATAATAAAAAGACAGTCAAGCAGCCACAGATAAGTTTTCCCGATTTTCGCGGGACCACGTTAACATCCGTTCCATATATGGTGAAAAAAAAAGTATGTAGTTACCTAGGTATACGTAAGATCAACTAGTATGACAGAGCAAATTCCCTTACCTGTTGTATAATGTAACCTGTTACTCTATATCCTGAACACAATTTTTCCTTTTGCACCTTTTGTGTGGATTATATCATGATGTGCTTGTGCTGCTTCCTCTAGTGTATACTCTCGTGCAATCACTGGATTAACAATGCCATTTTCTATTTCTTCCAATATGTATTTCGAAGCTTCTGCAATATCCTCCTACAAACAGAAAATCTCACAGTTACAATAATTAGGTAAATGGGAATGGGACTGACTGCCTTTAGACTACATTTTAAAGCAGAGTTGGAATCAAAATAATTCCGGGTCGTTCTATGGCTCCCGGCATACCATTGAGATATTCCTCAACCAACTGAATGAGCCTCACATAGAATCTTATGTCCAAGACTGCATATCTGACTGGTTTAACCTAGTTGGTTTAAGTCCTCCTGAAATAACGGGCAGAAGTTCGCAATCAATTTGGGGCAAGCCAATCATCAAATTATATCAATCAGTGTTATTACAAGAAGCAGACAGTCAAGAAGATAAGGCTAGACTTCTCGCCTCCTCATCACCAATTTCAGGTGCTTGGCTACAGGCATTACCTTCACACACCCTAGGACTGCACCTTCCAAACGAAAGTTTTCGTATTGCAGTTGCACTTCGCCTAGGAGTAGACATCTGTGAATCACACAACTGCTCTAAATGTGGTGCATCAGTCAAGTAGAATGGTCTACACGGTCTGTCTTGATAAGTAGCTCCGGAAGACATGTGAGGCATTCGAACGTGAATGACATTATCTGGAGAGCACTCACATCGGCGGAAGTTCCATCTGTTCGTGAACCTGTGGGGTGTAACAGATCTGATGGCAAAAGACCAGATGGCATGACGCTGGTACCATGGAAGAGGGGAAGGATTCTTCTCTGGGATTTCACCTGCTCTGACACTTTCGCGTCATCTAATCTCACTCTTTCTTCATCTCGAGAAGGAGCTATTGCAGCCCGCAGAGAGTGCGAGAAAAGAAGAAAATAAAAAGATCTTCTCGATAGATACATGTTCGTGCCCGTAGCCATTGAATCGAGCGGCATTTGGGGCCTCGAAGGGCTAAATTTCATCAAAGATGTAGGCCAACGTATTGCACACCTTACTGGTGAAAGCGGGCTACTACTTTTCTGATACAATGTATCAGCATAGCAGTTCAGCGAGGAAATGTGGCTTCCATTTTAGGTACATTACCTCCTGGAAAATTATTAGAAGTTTTTCTTTTATAACTAACTGTTCAGAATTTACTGTTTATTGTTATTATGCATCTTCAATATATCTTTCGTTATAATCTTTTATCCAAAGAACCAATCTTTTATGTTGAAAATTGTTAGTAACTGTATTTATTGCTTATTACAACTAATTTCAAATCCCGATTATTATTGTTTTTGCCAAGCACTGGTTGTGGCTATAGGCGTTCTTGAAAATAAAGATAACAAGAAATAGAAAAAAAGAAATACAAGAGCAATTTATAACAAGTACGTAAATACTTACTGCCGTGTTGTACATCAACGCCACACCCACAATCGTGCTCTCTGTCATCATCAGTGATCGGGGATTGATGTCCACAGAACCGCGACTTCCAACTACCTGCAATTTATGAAAACATTGTATAGTCTGTTTAAAATATAAACCATCAAGATTTGTATCAATAAAGGTAGAAACGCTTTTAACAACACCCTGTCTGATTCGAACGAAATTTGCACCACGGAATGTGTGTAAGTAGAGAGCATGCTGTTCGTACTCACTAGAAAGCATCCTGCTAATAGTCTGAAGGTCATGGAACACACATAATAAGTGTAGCTGTATGTAAAAATCCACTGTGTACTACAGTGTCTGGAATTCCAGGACGGTATAAGCGTACGTCTGTTATGCAATTAAGTGATTTCGAGCGTCGCCGTATAGTGGAGCAGCGAAAGGCAAGATGATCGTTCCACAGAATTGTCGCTCGTGTGGGTAGTATTGTATAAGTGGTACACACAATGTAAAACATACGGTTTCCACAATAGACGTACCTCGGACTGCACTAATAGGACGACGACTGCTAGTAAAGGCAAGAGTTATCGTGGCTCCTCCATGTGAGCACACGAACACTAAATAATTAATTGTTATAGGCAGGTCTGAAGCTCCTGCGTTTCTCTCGCAGGATTATTGTATGTTTATCGCAATTTTCATTTTCTAACGGTTTTTTTTTTCTGTGTATTAAATTTGTAAAGTCTGTAATTATGTAAGCCTATTGGGACAGTTCTTTTCCAGTAATAGGTGACCAATATATACTCATTACTCATCAGCGACCAGTCAAACCTTTAAGCTGCTAAGATCAATGATTTAACAAAGGTATCAGAGCCACACCAAACTCCTTTATATCTGATAAGACATAACAATATTGTAATTTTTTGTGTGGACCACACTTGGACAGATATCATAAATATCTAAGTAACTGACATTGATAATTTCCATTATCTTTTATTCTTAGCTATGAGCAAAGCTTTCGGTATATATGTACTTTTGTGAAGTTTCTGATAAAATTTATATGAGAGAGACGTTATCATCTGTTTTTAATGTTGTTACATTTGTTCTTGGTTTATTTCAATCAGCAAAGACTATATCAAGTAATTCATTTAATATTACAATTTTAACAATTTATTAGAAAATCTGTTGGGGTTGAAGTATCACCACGTATGTGTCAAAATCTAACAGTCATTTCTTTTTACTGTGTTCTTCATCCAGTATACTATGTAAATGCCACTGAACATACACAAGACAGAAATCCATTAACAGAATCATATAGTCCTACTACTATTATTTCATTATTACATTACCCATACCTACGACAGAAATCTTACGAGTTCCTTTAGTAATAACTTAAAACTTAATTATAATCATAATAATAATAATAATAATAATAATATATATATATATATATATATATATATATATATATATATATATATATATCAGATGTTCTAAAAGTGGCGCATATCGACAACAGAGCGCTATTCTTCAAGTAAAAATTAAGTGAAAATGCTTTATGTCATACTCTCTGGGGCCCCCTTCAAGTACTATGAGGAATCAAAAGTTTCACAATGTGGCGACGTCGCATATTAACTTGGAACTCTTAGTATTGCTTTACGAATCCACTAAGCAGTTAAATTGGTTGTTACACTAATAAGCAGTGTTAGTGTCAACGTCTATCGACTTTAACCATCATCTGGAAAGAATCGATGTAACTATTTGATGAATTGGTAGAACTACTCTTATGTTTTATATAGCTTTTACAAGATTTTTGTTGCTTCACTTATGGTTCTTTACCTGACGTTGTCACATAGTGCAATTCGCGTCTCCAATATATATATATATATATATATATATACAATTATACGCATATACAATATACAGGGTTTGTCCGGAAAGTAATAGGACTGATTTTATTCCGCCATGACTGTACTTCGGAGCGTGCGCGCACCGACTGGATCCGGTAGAGGGCGTTCCTAGCTAACGAACGAGCGGCTGGTCAGTTGTCTCCGAGCACACGGAGAGTCAGGACAGGCTTTTTCGCGCGACGTGTTTCTGTGAGTGGTGCAAGCCGAAAATGCAGCGTTCGTTAGAGCAGAGGTACGCGATTAAATTCTGTTAAACTCGGTAAATCTGCGACAGAGACGTTTGATATGATCAAGCAGGCTTACCCAGATGATGCTTTAGCAAGAAGTGGTGTGTTTCAGTGGCACAAGGCCTTTTCGGAGGGCCGGGAAGAGGTCGCCGATGAAGACTGTGCTGGAAGACCTTCGACTTCGACAAACACTGACAATGTGACTCGTGTGCGCGAAGTTTTGAACTCAGACCGTTGACTATTTGTTTAATTGCCCAGATGTTAAATTTACCAAAAACTGTGGTTCATGAAATTGTGACGGAGCATTTGAACATGCGCAAGGTGTGCGCGAAGATTGTCCCAAAAGTGCTCACTGACGACCAGAAATTGCGGCGAGTGGAATTGTGCCAAGAAAATTTGAACATGTGTGAAAGTAACCCCCAATTTTTGAATAACGTAATCACAGGTGACGAATCATGGATCTTTGAGTATGATCCCGAGACAAAGAGGCAATCTTCCGAGTGGCACACGCCGGCGCCTCCTCGCCCAAAAAAGGGAAGAATGAGCAAATCCAAAGTGAAAACGATGCTCATTGTCTTTTTTGACATCAAAGGCATCGTCCACCATGAATTTGTTCCTTCTGGACAAACCGTCAACGCCAAGTTTTTACGTGGAAGTGCTCAAGAGACTCAAACGAAGGGTCAATCGGGTCCGACCAGACATCGGAGCCGACTGGAAGCTGCACCACGACAACGCCCGGCTCACACCGCCTTTCTTGTGAACAGTTACCTGACCAAGGCCGGCATCCCAACGCTTCCGCAGCCGCCCTACAGCCCAGATGTGCCCCCCCCCCGCCGGACTTCTTTTTGTTTCCTCGCCTGAAACGCCCGATGAAAGGCAAGCATTTTGAGACGACAGAGGGGATCCAAGCAGCTTGCACCGCGGCTCTCAAGGCTATTCCGGAGAATGACTTCCGTGACGCCTTCAATGCTTGGAAATCGCGCTGGCAGCGCTGCATCGACGCAGAAGGAGCCTATTTTGAAAGTTTTTAAAGAATTGTAACGATTGGCTCAATAATTTTTTTTAAATGGACTCAGTCCTATTACTTTCCGCACAAACCCTGTATATACTACACAATACATGTATAGTATACAAATATATATATATATATATATATATATATATATATATATATATATATATATATATATATATATATATATATATATATATAGCGTTATTTACCTCCTTCATCGTCACACTTTCGAGTACAACTTTGGGCTTGATCCGCGAATTTCTATTAATTGTTCTTAAATGCGTTTCCATCAATATAAATTGCAAAATACTGGATAATTTTATCAGATCATAAAATGAAAGAAACAGAGATGTGATAACACAATCGCACAGAAAATGAGATATCAGAGATACGATTATTACAGCTACCGATCAACACTGACATTCTCACAAGCATAAAACTGTAAGTATAATCTTATGTTCTACATTTAGGTATAAACAGCACTGTAACTTACCACAACTCGTGCATTTTGACCAAGGACGTTTAGATCTTTCCCCAAATTAACATTTGCCAAGTTCTCTAGGATTACATCAAAGCCACGACCGCCTGTCGCGGCTACTGCATTGTTTAGATAGCCTTTTTCTCTAAAATAAGAAACCACAATAATAGCCACTGCACATGTAGTATGAACAATATATATATATAGTCTTTTCATTTTCACTGTTACATATCTTAGAAAATAATTACTTTCACTAAAAAGTTTTCTCCAAGTAGATGTAATACAAATGGAACATATTTTTTTTTACTAAATAGATGTTAACTACATTTAGTATTTCACTGTTAGCGATTGCGTTTCTTCCTAATTTAACTCTATACTTTCAACTGTCTCATTGCAATTTTTATCCATGGAGTCCAAGATTTTATTATTATTATTATTATTGAGAATTTCTGTATGATATTCATTCCTATTCGAAAGCTAAACCTAAAATATCTTTTCTGAACAACTGTAATTTAGACGTTATTCTCACGTATCTAGTTTAGATTTTTTTCCCCCAAAGATATTCCATCGGATGTGTAGCATTATCCAATTGAAATTATTTTTAAAAGTGAGCACATGCTTAATAGTGTAAATTCCGTCTCCTTTAGCCTAACCGGCATATCCGTGGGACGTAAAACTCAAAGATTTCATTTCATTTCATTTAATAGTGTAAATTCAATCCATTATATTTATCACAAAGCTAAGTATCTCCATTTTTGAAAAATCAAGAATTGATACATGTAGATTGACCTATATATATATATATATATATATATATATATATATATCTTGTCGGCAGTTGGTATAAATTGTAGCTGCCGAAAATGTTATTAAGAACAACATTAACAGTAATATACCGAAGTATAGATATAAAGCGAAAAAGTATCCAGCGATCGTATCCAGTAAAGGTTTTCTGGCTATCATATTTCATTAAATCAACTTAAAGAGAAAACTCTTTAAGAAATACAAAAGTACCAAACTTGAGGATGATTATAAATTATTATAATCAATATATGAGACGATTCAAATCTAAACTGAGAAGTGACAGACTTGAATATATCAAGAATACTGAAAATTCATTAACGATTTAGATTTCTGGACTTTCAGCAGCGATGGCCATGTTAGCCCGTCACGTGTGAGGATGACTACCCTCGGCGATCACATTATCCGGGGAAAGAAGGAAGCGGCCTGAGACCTATATTGTAAGTACCACCCCGGCATTTACCTAGTGTGAATGAGATTAGCCCAGGAAAACCTCATTCAGGGTGGATGGCCTGAAAAAGCTTTTTGCACTTTTTCGACCGTGTCTCCACCCGGAATCGAACCGGGGCACAGAAGGCGAGAGCGTTAGTGACAACGCTACGCAGGGGAAAATTAATTAATACTAATCAACGAAATTTTTGAACTATAATAAAAAGAAAAATTAAATAATGGTTTTGTTATCAATGGTAAATATAAAACTGATTCTCCAATACTAGCAAATTACTGAGCTGCTGGTTTGAATACTTTTGTCAGAGAAATGATTCTATGTCTTATCTTCTAATAAAATCTTTTAATTCTGTACATAGTACCTGTTTATTTATTTCTAGTATTCACCACGTAAAGAACACTTATTCCCAGTATTTTAAAGTTGTGGAGTAAATGATTAGGAAACTCAATCCATTCTCACAAGTGGTTCAGTTCTCTATCTGAAAATATCTATTTATACTATGCTATGTAGATAAATGAATCATTAAAACGAAGAATACTTCCTAATTTTCTAGGTTTACAAATATTTCAATTATATGAGTCACAATTATATCTTCATTAACAATACCAATACATATGAACAGACTACCTGTATTTCATAAATTGTAATAAAAACACCTCACATTTTCAAGCACAATTCACCAACACTAAACACACACTACTTGCCCTGTAACACTTTAAAAAACACACAACTACAGCATCTTGATAACTAGAAAATTATGCAAAGTTAATAAAATAAGACTACTTACTTGTGATTAAATACATCATCTGCACCCAAATTCTTGACTAGATCCATTCCCTCCTGTGTACCAGCTGTTCCAATGACCTTTAAACCTGAAATAAAATAACCTAATATAAAATTTGAGTCATATACAAAATAATAATAATAATAATAATAATAAATTTAAATAAAGTTTTGGATGAATAATTTTGTTTCTTGACCCTCCTCCTAAATGATCTTCCATGACTAACTCTCAATTCTCGAATCTTTTTAACTGCATGCTTTTAAATTTTATCCTGACCAAATACAAAAAATAATCAGTTTTACGTCCCATGATTACGCCCTGTAGGCTAAAGGAAACTGTGACGATGGGAGTTAATGAAAATGGTGGAATGAAGAAAGTGGGAGGAAACGGGAGAACCCCGAGAAAACCCACGCACATGTTGTTTGTCCATCACAAAGCCTACTTCAAGCGAGCTGGCATCGAACCAGAGAGTCACGTACTATAGATGAACATTCTACCACTGAACGACAGCGGCCCCCTGACCAAATACAAATATTCATTCTAGTTATTACACCAATAATAATTATGTAATAATAAAACATTCCCTATATTCTTATTTGAAACACTTACCAAGTGATTTTCCCAGCTGAAGTGCAGCAATTCCCACAGCACCACTAGCTCCGTGGACTAAAAGTATTTCACCCTTCTTTACACGACATCTGAAAAGAATACGAAGGTTCTGTATAATGAAATCTTATACGCACAAGAATTCTTCATTTCCTCTAAACATATGTACGATAGTAACTCGACATATTATACGTAGGCGACTAAACAACGATGTTTACGCAATACATAACATGATAATACACACAAAAGTGCATAAGAATGAAACAATCTTCTTTTTCTTGGGGGGCGGGGAAAGGTGCAGAGTTACGTTAAAAACCAAGTGTACCAACCATACCTAGCAACTTTACTGAGCTTCGAGTACACACTCAAATAGTTCATTGTATTGACTCTGAGATGTTGAAAAGAGCGAGGAGACAGACTATCGGATTGATTTGTGCTGAATTACGAAAGTCATCATATTGAGCATCTTGGACGTAGAACATAGAATATATATATATAAAACATTCGTTACATGTCACTGTGAATAAATAATCATAATTTATGAAATTGGGAAGAGCACTTACAACAGTTTCATATATATATTTTTTAGGCGGAGAACTTTAAACTGGCAACACTGTTTTGGGACAGCTGATAGTACAGTTCTCGGTTGTTTTGGGGTTAGTTTGGTTTTTCATCATGAACAGACTAATGCCGGAGTATTGTTGAAATCCATGGTTCAAAGACAAACTCATCGGGAATTACGCCCATTTTACGGTACTCATAATCGTCCATCAGAGCGATTAATATGAGAAACTATGCATCGTTTTCGCAATACGTTTAGTCTAAATGATAATACGGATCCAGTGGAATCATTGGTCCATATCTCTTCAAAAATGATGCTTGTCAAAATGTAACAGCCAAGGGTGAAAGGTATGTACAAAGACATGATTAATAACTTCTTCGTGCCACAATTGACAGACATTACTGCCGCAGACATGTGGTTTCAGCAAGACGGCGCCACAAGCCACACAGTGCGCGGCACAATTAATTTACTGAAACGTTTGACAACGATTAATTTCACGAAATGGACCTGTTAACTGGCCGCCTAGTTCGTGCGATTTGACGCCGTTAGATTATTTTCTCTGAAGATATGTAAAGTCGACGAGAAACCAGAAACAAGCACTTGGAAGTCAACATTCGACGCGTTATTGCCGAAATACAGCCTGATTTACTGCTAAGAATGTGAGAAAATTGGACCTGCAGATTGCGCCATGTACGCGCCAGCCACATGCCCGAAATCATATTCAAAAATTAATGCCATAAAATGATCTGTCAAATAAAGCCAATTTCATGGATCTTAAAAATATTTTTCTGTGTTTTATTTCAAAAGTTCTCCGCCTCTAAAAAAAAATCCTTTACTCTTGACATGAACTTACTTGGTAACCAACGCTCTGTATGCTGTAAAGTATGGAACATAGAGGCCTGCTCCTTGGCTAAACGTGAGCTTCTCGGATAATGGGAATACGGTTTCTTGGTCACAAACAGCATATTGTGCGTACGTCCCATGTTTGCTCATTCCACAAAATACTCGGTCTCCTTTCTGAAAAAGGGAAAAAATGTTTGAATGTTTGACTACGGACTAACTCGAGACAAAATTTATGCCGTATAAGCTCATAATCGCGGAAAAATATATACTTATTAGGATCATGCACAAGTGAGACTAAAACCATAAGGTAATGTTAGTACGTCCGTCCGTTAATCCACATTTTAAACTCTTGAACGAAAACGAATTTTTAAATTCTGTCTTTTTGCAATTAATAACTAAAGCCATTATCTCGGTTGAGTTGTTAATGGAGTCAATCAATTAACACACACACACACACACACATATATATATATATATATATGTAGTTTTAAAATCCCAAAATAATGATCCAAAACTAAAGGAGGTGGTAATGATGACAATGAACGGAATGGTGGAACGAAATGGAAAACCCCAAGAAAATCCATACACATGATGTCTGTCCGCCACAAAGCCCACTGCTGGGAACTGGGATCGAAACAGACCTCACGCTACCACTGAGATACTGTGGCCTCTAGAACTTCTTTTGTAACTACAGATGTAATATAGGACTAGTTTCCTAAACTTGTATTTATTGATAAATACTTGTAAAAGTACTGTCGTGATTATAAACTTATAAGATTACATGTTTAATCCTTTTCCAAATAACCACTCACTTAAAATTCTATTACACAATAGCTATAAGCCGATATGGATTTGCTTAAGTGTTTTTATTTACAAACCAAAAGTCACCCATAATTTATTGATTTGAACTAACATTAATCGCTGTAGAAAGCTCGAATTCGAGTGCCGTCTGCTCAATTAACTAAGTATATAAACTCCTGCAATTCGATGTTATCTATACTCTAACAACAAGACCGTAACACATATAAGCGAATACCTCTGAATTTTCCATTTGCTCAATATCATCTACATACTTCAATATTTCAATCTTCCATCCATCTCGAATCTCTCAATATTTAGAAATGTTAACACAGGCTTATACAGAACCAACAACTTATTATCAAAGTATGTTGCACAGCATCAATCATTTACTGCCTAAGTCACTCCTAACAGAGTTTCGACCTGCCATCGGGATAAAACCCCGAATAGTTGCTCGGAACTCACCTGGAGAAATAAAATATACCAGAAACAGAAATGAGATTAAGCGGAAAGGCTATTACTCACCGCAAAAAAATATGTACCAGAATTTTCTTCTACATGCAATAGGTAGTGCTTTCGGAAGATGCTACTTCCTTCATCAGCCTGTGGTACTTCAAAAAGGATAAAAAACATGAAGGGTGGTTAAAAAATGGTTAAAAGGTTAGGATATGTAAAACACAAATCTTGTCAAACACTAAAACACACGAGAATAGAGAAACTCACTGACATTGTACACTGCTGTTCACTGTTTTCTGTTCTTGCTTTCCAAATGGTGAAAGTATGTAGTGAAAAGATTACTCCAAATAATATTTATTTCTCCTCTATCCAGGTTAAGTGAGGTATCTGTCGCATGTAGAAGAAAATTCTGCTACATATTTTTTGCGGTGAGTAATAGCCTTTCCGCTTTTTCTCATTGAATATAACCACCGCTCGCAATATTGTGATAGAAATAAGATTATTTTGTTTCTGTTTCGGAAATTATCAGTAATATCCCATAATTAATTCAAGCTCCCCTTGACCCTATGAACCGATGGATTATGTTGTCGCCTCTGAATAAATCATGAGGCGACATAATTGAGAATATTTAGTTTTGTTTTACATTGTGAAACTACGGTCGACTTCCAAACTACGCGAATTTAATACTGAAACTGGAAGTAGTAAATGGTTTTCAATAACACGGTTCCTTGTATTCACTTGTGTGAAACACAAAATAGCAGTCACTTTCAGCACTTAATGTGGAAAATGTAAAAATAAATAAATAAATATTTTCAAATGAAGTCGTGTAACTTTCTAAACACCCTGTATCTTATTCCACTGCTCGAAGTTTAAATAAAAAACATCTTATTCAAGAAGTGATAATTTATTACCTAAATGTTGAATCACATACCGAATTCTAAATTAAGAACAATTCCATTATCTAGTAACTGTACCTTGAAACCTTTTACGTTACTTCCTACATCAGAAACAATGCCAGCCGCATCCTTTCCAATAATAGCAGGTAGTTCAGGTAATGCTGCATAAGCACCTTCTCGAATATAGGTGTCTACTGGATTTATTCCTGCAGCTTTAACCTCAATTAGGACCTAAAATGGAAAATCAATGAATGAAACAATTATCAGATTATAAAGTTCGATTGATATAATATAAAAACGATCCGGTCCAGTTTAGTCTAGACCAGGCATGTGCAAGTTGGAACAGAGAGAGTGGGCCAACTGTGATTTACGGGCGTCGAGGGTTGTATGAGACAATGTACAACATTTTCACAAGAATTGAATAGCCATATTCCATTAATAAAATCGTTCGTCGTACACTAATATCACAGGAACATAAAAACTGTTATAACGGTAACCAAAATGTCTACTTACTAAAGAAAAGTAATATATTTCCCATTTCAGTTGAACACTTGACCAGTCTGCCAATGTTCGGTGGTACACTCTACACTGGATGTTCCAACGCGGAGGACATTTTCAAGGCAGACATAAGTTATCCAAGAAAAACTTTCAGATTACTTTAAGAGGTTACGTAAGAAATTCATTTTCAATAACGAGTCAGGTAGGAAGGATTAAAGGGCTCAGTGGGCCGGGTGTGGCCCGAGGGCCAGCTATAGCACATGACTGGTCTAGACTTTTCTAATGAAATATGAAAACCGAAACAGACTGAATCGAAATTCGTTTTAAAATACACAGTATGGTAAAATTCTTGACGTCAAAACTTTTAAATTCTCATGAAACGTACAGAATACATTGTACCTAATACAAAAAGGTATTAATCGTCTTGTATGTCTTTGCAAACTAATGTTTTTATATTTTGAGTATATTTCTCAAACACTTCCTCAGGAATGGAAAGCAGCTTACTAATCCATAGTACAGTCAGACAAAGTACAGGTTGGAACTATCATTTTTTATACCTCCAACCTCTACTTAATATTGTTTCTGACTGTACATATGATTGTCATTAATACTGAGATATTTGAGTATAAATGATTTTCACATAGTATCACTTGGTAAGGTTCTAGAACATAGGTCCCCCTACCCATTTAGCTGTAATAAAGACAGAGAACAACGTGCCCTGCGGGGCTCTAACCCGCCTCTCTCGCTCACGCTCGCTCGGCAATACTATGTGAATTGAATATTAAGCTTTGGTACAGAAAGGAACCAACCTACCTACTAATCTGTGTGTGTGGGGGGGGGGGGACCTGTGTTTTAGAACCTTCCCGTATCACTTAAATATTCATTGACATTGCAACACATTTTGTGACACAGAAACTTGAACAACTCTGCTTTGAATTTCGGTCTGCTTTTAATATCCTTCAAGAAGGTTGACAACTTACTAGATAGTTTAGCAGATATAGGAAAGGCACTTACTTTTCAGTACTAGTTTTTTTTTTTTTTTTTTTTTTTTTTCAATATATTGTGTATGTGTTATTGTCTTGTTGTATGTCGTATGAATGTACATCATTTACACGATTAAAACGCTTAATCATTCATTTTAACACACACAGTAATTTTGTACATACTTAAACAAGGGACAGTTAAAATTTTTATTTGACTGAAAAACATTATTACAGAAGGCTTATGAAAGATTAAAAATGGTCTTTACTGCCTTCTGTAAGGGAAAAACAGTAATACTATGATAGGAAGTACCCCAGAAAATAATTTCAAAACTTACTAATAAGGAGGAACTTAGCATAATAAAATGAAAGCTAAATCATCGTAGGCAATAAGTTCGTCACATGCTTCATTATGGACACAAGATGATTTAACCTGTTTTCGGTTCCTGGGGAAAAGTATTCAAGGAAAATACGCATAGAAACATTAGCTTGCAAAGAGATATAAAAAGATCAGTACCATTTTGTATTTCATTTTAAATTCTCTTTTGTGTACTAGCTGGATAAAATGTATATAATGAATTACTTACCAGTAAACAGTGAAAATATATACAATATATATATATATATATATATATATATATATATAAAAGTATTTAAAGCGCTAAACTTTTCATCACCAAGCTGGAAAAGGGAAGAAAAAGACAAAGAACAAAAAAGTAACTGGAAAGCGTCTAGATAGAAAGTACAATCTTGGTAAGCAGAATTAAGTGGTAATGTACACACTGAAGGTAAGGAGTGTTTAATGCTGGAATATAAAACTATTCGAACAGGTGGGTGGGTTGGTAAGAGTGCAGGAGAGAGAAGAAATATCAATGAAGAGAAAAAATATAATTATATTAGAAAAATACAATTAACAAAATCAAGACATTAAGAAAATAATAATAAAAATAAAATATAAAGTTATAAAAAAGATAAATACGTATAATAGTTTCCCGGATCGATTACATTGCTATTCATACCAGAACTTCAGTAAATTTCTCGACATTAAATAAACATAAATGGTTACACTTACCCTGCAGTTCCCAATTTTCATATATGATAATAATTCCAAGATGTAACGACCATACATCAAAAATCTGCAAAGATACCTCTTCCTGACTACAAAGTTTGAAAAATTACCTATCGTATTCCTATAAAAATACATGAAGAAATTTACAAAAATAAAAGACTGGTACCTCATTATTTCCTGGTACAGGAACTGGAATAGATTCCACTTGTAGTACCTCAGGTTTTCCAAATTTATGAATCCGTACAGCTTTCATGATTGATTGCGCTAGCGTACATGAAGTTCTTTTGAAACCTACAGAAATTGAAGAAAAATTATCATGTGGATGGATACTGATCTTAAAGAATTTTATGTACGTAACTCTGTGTTAAGGAATGTATGTACCAAAGATAAACAATCTATATTTTATATTGACGTATACTGTAACATAAACAATTGGATTTTAAGCAAGAAATGTACAGATCAGCAATTACAATGCATTTAATATTAATATTTAAACTTCTAGTGTTCCTAGTTTTTTAGCCACTAAAATTTCCATAAAGAGGAGTATATCGAATAATATATCGATAATTGGATACATAATGAGGGAGGAAGACCTCCATTGAAACATACATCCAAATAATTACATATGGATCTAGGGAAGAAAAAGTACATGAAAATGAGAAGTATGGCTCAGGATAGAGAAGAGTAGAAAGCTGTCTCAAACCAACAGAAAGATTGTTGACCTGAAAAGAAGTATGTCTCTGGCAGTATTTGCAATTAACAAGATTTGTCAACATTGGAAAAGCTGAACATAACAGGAGCGACAAATAATGGTCATAAATTATTAAGGAATGTTTATAGGTGTGTGCACCTCAAATGATTTGTTTTTACACATGTGTGAGCAAACGTTCGTGTGTACTAATTCAAAATTTTAGTTGATTCTGTTCACCCATGGGAATCCTTTCTAGAATGTTTATATTTTAGTGCACCACAAGTGGCTTGTTTTAGCAGAATACGGGACAGGACGTTTGGGCGCTGCCATTTGGGCGCGGACGTTTGGGCTCCGCCGTTTGGGCGCCAGACGTTTGGGCGCAAAGCCGTTTGGGCGCCAGACGTTTGGGCGCGAGGTACATACTAAAAATCACAATTTACGACATATAAAGTAGGCTAGGCCCTGAAAATTATGAATCAAGATATATATATATATATATATATATATATATATATATATATATATATATATATATATATATATACATTTCCTCCACTTCTATCTTTATCTCACCTCATTTATTTATCTATTTTCTATCTCTATCTTATTTATTCATCTAAATTAAATAAAAAATATTTAAATAAAAATCCTGTAGTTTTATCTTTTAAAATTTGCATTTGCTGCACCATCTCGTCTAACTAAAAGCTGTGAAAGACGAGAAAGCAAAGAAAGCTTTGATTGGCTCTCTAGGACCAATCAGAATACGTTGTTCATGATAAACAGCCAATCAAAATACTTCAATTGTTTTGTTTAATTTTCGATACTTTTAATGAGGCTCCCTATATATCTGATTCGGCTTGTGCAGGATTTTAGTGTTTGTCTAGTCAGTGTGGTTTCCTCAGTCTGATTTCAGTGTGAAGTATGGAAGTGTTATCAAAAAGGGAAAGGTTTAAATTAGCAGACAACGGGTTTCAGTATGTTTTCGACAAGGACAGCGTGGATGGAACAAAAAAATTTTGGCGATGTGAAAGAAAGGCGGAAAGGTGTAAAGCTCGTGTTCACACAGACGCCAGAACTGGGCAGGTAAGTAAATGTCATTTATACATAGTTCAAGGGCATAACTCTATATTTGAATTGCAATATTAACTAATCTATCAATAAACAATAATTATATTCGTTCGTAATATTTATGGAAATAGTTTGCGACATCGGTTGAATGTAAAAAAGTGCAATGCATGTTCATCTTATTAATATTTTGAAAAGTAATATTAATTTTAAAAAATAGTTAAGTACTTCCGTTTTTCTGGCTTTGGTTTAGGCCTCGTATGGCCGCCTTTTGACAAATGTCCAGGCCAAGTAAGAACGTGAGCACTCTGGGCATCCGTCTTCTACATTTTTAACATTTTGGAATTTCAAGTTTCGTGTCCATGTTTCAGTTTTAAAAATTTGCTCACACAATTTGTTTGCTTAGGCCTGGTCTGGCCATTAAAAGTAATAAGTGGGTTGTTCCCGTCGCACGCTCCCTAAACCATTCATTATTACTGAGAAAGTAAGCCTATAGTTCGTTTTGTTTTTTTCGTTTGTGGCATTTGTTTAGGCCTGGTTTGGGTATCTTTTGACAAACGAATGCCCAAACCAGTATAACTATGGGAAACACTTAAATTTTTAAAATTCCCAATTTTAAACACACCAAATTTGTTTGCGTCTATATAGGCCTAGTTTTTGACATATTCTAAAAGAAAAATGCGTTGTCACGTTTACGCCACCAATCCAGGTTGCAGTTTTGAAAATCTGCCTGCAAGTCTTGCGTTTAAGATTTATTATTATTACTATTGAAAATTCGAACACGTGTTACATTCGAAAAAAATGAGTCTATTATGTGTGTTAGTGTACGTATCAAGCCAGTGACTTGTTACTTCAAAGGTATTGAACGCTCCTAGCGTTGTGCACTGCTCCGCTGATATATATATATATATTATTTTTTTTTTTTTCATAGGTGCTACGAAGAATGAACGATCACAACCATGATAGTGATGCTTCGGGAATTTTTGTTGCAAGAGTTCGAAATGCAATTAAACGCAGGGCAGAGACAACGATAGAACTGCCATCTCAGATTATTACAAATGAAATCCAGGAGCTTCCTGTTTCTGTCCTAGGGAAGATGCCTAATGTAGATGCCCTTAGAAAATTAGTGCAAAGGAAAAGAAGAGACGTTCACGCCGCCCCATCTCAGCCACGAAGCTTATCTGAACTCACTATTCCTCATGAATATACGCTATATCACCCTAGCCCCGGAACTTCCGAAAGCTTCTTACTCATTGATACGGGAGATGAAGATCGAATTCTTGTTTTCGGAAGAGAGACATTCTCAAACTGGCTTGGACAATGCAAAACATTTTACATGGACGGTACCTTCCGTCAAGCGCCTGCGTTGTATTCCCAAATTTTTATAGTGATGGGAGAGCGGCATGGATTTGTGCTACCAATTTTTTACTGTCTACTGCCGAATAAACAACGTCGTGTCTATGTGAAGTTGTTTTCAGCTTTAAAATCAAAATTACCAAACTTTCAGCCACAGTCCGTATCAATAGATTTTGAGATAGCTCTATTTCAAGCAGTGCAGGAAGTGTTTCCAGATGCGCAGTTATTTGGGTGTTTATTCCATCTCGCCAGAAATCTAAAAAAGAAGTTAGGATCCGAATCTCTTCTGCCACAGTACAACACCGACCCTGACTTTGCTCACAAGGCCAGAATGATAATGTCTTTGGCTTTTGTACCTATTCATGCACTGAACGAAGCTTTTGACACAGTAGCAGCCTACGTGCCTGCTGAACTGCAACCTCTAATTGACTGGTTTGAGGACAATTATTTAGGTATGAATTCATTCCTTTTCTTTTTTTTTTTTCAGCTTTTAGTATGTGGTTATTCGAATCAAAAGCTTTGGTTTACATATCATTTTCATTTAATTAATGCATATTAATTTTTATATATATATACATAATAATTAATTTTGAAAATAATTTGTAATTACGTTATTCCCACACGAGAGAATAAGTAACCAATATTTAAATAATCTGAAATATCCTCTCGTGCGCCCATACAATATACATAGATACAGTAATCAATTTCTTAACAGTTTCTAACTTCATAATTTTCACATAAATTTCCCATTGAAAACTGCTTTCTGGAGTAATTACTGCTAATTCTAATTGTTTATGACTTTGTACTAATCGATTTTTTTTCTTTTAGGCAGACTAAATCGAAATGGAACTAGAAGATCTCCAATATTTCCTGTTCACATGTGGAATGTATATGAAAGGGTCAAAGATGATCAAGCAAGGACCAACAATGTGGTAGAAGCTGCTCACCGCGCGTTGCAGTCTGAGTTGCAGATGGATCATCCTTCGATCTGGAGACTCATCGAAGCTCTGAGGAGAACGCAGAGGAAAAGAGATTTGGTGTTTGAAATAATGATGCGGGGTGAAGAGCCACCCAAAAAGAGACGGAAATACATAAAGGCCGATGACCGAATCAGAAAAATTGTAAATAATTTTGGTAATGTTGAATTCATTGAATATTTAAGAGGGTTAGCCCATAATGTCGTCATGGATTGATTTTTCGCTTGTTCGCATGTTGATCTAATTTTTGTATTATATAAGAAAACTAGGAAATGAAGAAATCAGACAAACTGTTAATAATTATATTAATGTTAATTGAAACATATTGATTTAATTTTTGTATTTTTTTTAAAAAAAAAATAGTAATTACATACTTACGAATATTAAAATTTGTTTTCTTTCGTATTACGTTTGCCTTAAGTCCAATAAGGAACTACCAATAAAAGATTTCTGCCCATTCGAGTTGAGGGAAAGATGTTAATACAGGGTGTCGAAGACATTGAGTTTAGGAACTGCAGTATGCCGTATTTCTAGTATCGCTTTTTTTAAATTAACATTCCAATATAAAAATCAAAACTTAACGCACTTTCTTTTCGTCCCAGAGTGAGCATTTAATCTACATTAAAGAAAGTGGCGAAAGGAAAAAAAAGGTGTGTGTTTTCAAAGTGAAAAATAATAGTGTACATATATTGATCATTTAGCCACTAAAAATGTTTGACATTCGCACTGATTGCATAACTACAGTAGTCGATCTGCTTTAAGTTCTTTAATGGAATAGGTCCACTATGTATGTAATGTAATAGTCAATCATATCTAGTCTGGTCTAGTTATTTTTGGCTTGAAAAATTATCAATTAAAAAGCACACTTAACTTTGGTTGAAACTTAAATTTACAAAATTTAATTGTTAATTAAGTTTTTAGAATTCTCAAATTCCAATATTTCTAGTATGTAAAACAAAATCCAGTATATTTCAAGGACTTCCACTACAGTGGACACTTTGTGATATCTTGATTCGAACCTAGGATACAGCGACTAACACAACCACTTTTTAATTTAACTCGCGCCCAAACGTCTGGCGCCCAAATGGCTTCGCGCCCAAACGTCCAGTGCCCAAACGGCGGGGCCCAAACGTCCGCGCCCAACCGGCGGCGCCCAAACGTCACGTACCCGCAGAATACGTAAATGCTTTTGTGTATATCAACTCAAAAGTTTTATACACTTTTAAGACTGTAAGTAAGGAGGAAAGTGTTATATATAATATAATTCGAAGCTTTACCTAGGGAGGGTTTGCCCAAGTGAACCCAGCCCGAAAAACCCCAGCGGGTTGGACCCACCTGAGTGTTTGAGCTTTTTGTTAGTATATTATTGGTACAACTAAGGTGATCACTTTGAAAGTTAATTTTATCAGATTTTGAATTTTCTTTGGGCGAATTATATGCTTTCACGTTAAGGTAGACAACAATATTTAACATAAGACCTTTATAAAGTTCTGAATGCACTAAATGAATGAATGAATGAATGAAAAAAAAAAAAAAAAAAAAAAAAAAAAAAAACCACACACACACAAAAACTCACCACAGCTTGAGATAATTATAGTGTAGATTATGCTTATAGCCTATTTGAAGTAAAATAAGCAATTTTATATTTCAGAAATACTTTCCGTGAATAGTGTGCTTCCTGACTCGGCACCGCCGAGGGACGTTATTCCTCATACGTTGACGGATTTAAGGTCGTAGGTGCCGGTACTAACAGTAAATATGTAAATACATTAGTAAAACTACTAGTATTATTTCTTACATTTGATGGTAACAAAAGTATTCAGTAAAATTTGGTTTTCCAACAACAACAGTTTAGTTCTGGCATTTGTTGCTACCCTTCAAATAAACATTCTATAGAATCAATACCAGCAATAGCGTAAAATTTGTCAAAATTAAGAAGCTTAATGCTCGGAGCTCCCAAGACTACATAACGCTTACTATTTTAAGTGCTGAATTCAAACTTCAGTATTAATGGAAGTTTCAATGTACAGTAAAGCAAGTTGCACTTTCAGAAAAAAACCGTCGTGAAAGAAGTGTTCGGAAAATTCCCGCACTTGAACGCACAAAGCATCGGAAGTGAATACTTCAAAAGTAAAACTATTTATTTTACGCTGGAAGATATTTAATTTCATTTATGACATTGAAACATTTACTTTATAAAATATGAATTATAGGCCTATCTTTGTGAATTGTTTTAAATTAATTTTCAGAAAAGACCCGTCTTGCAACAAGTGCTCGGGAAATTCCCGTAATTGAACACACAAAGCATCGAAAGTGAACTTCAACAATAAAACCATTTATTTTACATTGAAGAATATTTATTTCATATAAGACATTTTGATAAATTATGCCTTAAATTAATATAGCTATTTGATATTCATATTTGACGAACGTCACAGGCTCCTGGGGTGACTCGATCTACATTTGTTCGTTTGTGTGCCTGTACCACAGTGTTCAACTTTTGGTCTTTTAAATATCAGGATACAAGCTGGACACATACTAAATTTTCTGTATAGATTTTTACGGTATACCAACGTAAAATTACAAAATGGCATTTTTTTCTTTAAAAAAAATAAATAACGGGTATCCACGCTACAAAGGGCAGTCTTCGGTCTTTCAAGTTGAAATTTTCAGAGTAGAAGCACGAGAGACTAAGTTAGCTGTATATATTTTGGCGGCTTAACATTTCAAAATGGCGGCCATTATTCAAAATAGTGGGTATCCGTGCTACGGGGTGCAATTTTCGGACTCTTTTAAGTTGAAAATTTGAGGGTGGACGCACAAGACATTCTAAATTATTTTATAGATTTTTTCGGCTATCCAATAAACAATTTCAAAATGGCGGCCATTTTTTCAAAACAGCAGTGAATAGAAAATTGTTACAAGTTGTGACAATGACAATCTTGAAATGTAAATCATATTTTAACATTTTTACCCCAAAGCCATTGAAATATTTCGAAAAAAAAAAAAAAAAAAAAAAAAAAAACCCGAAAATACCTACATGGGCTCAGGTGGGTTGGGTATTTTAAAAAAATACCCGGGTTTTTCAAACCCTTCATCTAGGCCTATAATGTTCCTGTTTGTTGATTTATAATTCCATTGCTCTAGCGGGCAATTTTCATTTGAGGCGAAGGTTTACATATTTTTCTATTAAGATTTTCACATATGGTATTGTAGCTAACAATGGTACAAGGTACTATATATACAGGGTGTTAATGAACTATAACGACAAACTTTAAGAGGTGATTCCTCACATCAAAATAAGAGAAAAAGTTCATATGGACCTATGGCGAAAGGTGCATAGTTTCAGAGCTAGGGCTGTCCAAAATCGCGAAAAAAGAATTTCAAGAGGCCCTATTTCGAATTTGAGAGACTGTGGATGGTGGTACTTATCAGTGTAAAGGAAGCCTAGCATACACAATCCAAAAGTGTATATTTCATCCATTGTCAATACGTGTAAAGGTTATTCCCTACAGGGTGTAATTCTCAGATATACCCTGATTTCAAGAAGGATGCAAAGAAGGTAGGAGGTAAACCTTGACAACAACTGACATTGATGCTTGGAGGAAGGCGGAAGTGTTAGGAACCGGAAGCTGCATGTTCTTTAGTGTTTGGGATAACGTGTGATGATTTGTATTTGTCCGGTATTCACGTCTTCTTCACTTATAAGCGTGAGAGAAAACATCGCATCATGCGTTTTCCTAAGTACGAGAGATCGTGCTGCTGACGATCCTTAATACTTCCGACATCGCGCCACAGGATTCCGTGTTCACTGCTATCAAGGCTTATCGTTTGCCTACTTTGAACTAATCATAAGTCAGAGCATGTCTCAAAATTCGGTTGATGGCATGTCTGGGAATTTCACCCTGCAGGGATAATCCGTACACACATTGAACATTAATGAAATGTGCATTTTTGGATTGCGTATGCGTGACTTCCTTTACGCTGACATGGACCACCATCCACAGTCTCTCGAAATTCAAAAGAGGACCTCTTGAAATTTGGCTTTTTCGCGATTTTGGACAGCCCTAGCTCTGAAACTATGCACTTTCCGCTATAGGTCCATTTAACTTTTCTCTTATTTTGATGTGGAATCACCTTTTAAAGTTTGTCGCTATAGTTCATTAAACACCCCTGTATTTTGTTTCTTGTCTGCTAGAATGGAGA